>NC_135432.1:1297500-1550000 GCF_051991255.1 Vanacampus margaritifer | reverse complement strand
CTATCAAAAAAGTGAAATATGTTTCTCATTAGGACGACAAAGTTTCGTGTTCTAATGAGAAAAGTTTCTTGCTAGGATAAGTACGTTTTCTCGTTAGGAAGCGAAACCTTATTTACACACGAAAGCTAGTAGGCTATTTTTATCAGAATTAAACACCCGACATGTTCATTTGTTATATGTAGCCTACAGTAAAAACACAATAGTTGCATTGAACAATTAAAAGCTGCCTTTTCTATTTTCCAGTCACTTCTCCAAAGAATATAAAGTATAGAAAAAGTCATTTTAAATACTGAAATTTAAATGACTGAAAGAAAAGTAGGGCAAGGTGATGTACTTAAGAACAATTTAAAAAACAATTACATTGTAAAAAAAAAAAAAAAAAAAAAAAGATTGATTTTCGTAATCGTCTATCAATCAGTAATAAAAAATATGTACACTATTTAAATGTGCAAGGATGCCTTTAAAAATAAAAAACAAAATGAATGACTTTAGCAGCACAGGCTTCCCACACAGCCGCCTCCTCTGGTGGCTTTCTGACGCTTGTTTGTCACCCTCCTTAACAGGGCCTGTACTGTGACATCCGCCAGCTGGTGCAGTTCATCAAGGAGGCCCACGGAAATGTTTTTCGTCGAGTGGCTCTGAGCGCGCTCCTAGACAGCGCTGAGAAGGTCACGGCCACCAAAAAACCTGATGAGAAAGATGAGACCAAACTTCAAGGGCCAAGAAGGTACTGGAAAGAAATGCTCTTGTGGGGCCAATCTTTGACATGTAGAAAAAAAGATATGTAAAAAATGAGTTCTCATCCACTCTTAAGCATCTCATCATTGCTTGCTTTGTTGTATGTCTCGTTTGCATGCAACTGGACACAGTTGTGGGCCTAAATGCTACTTGTTCATGTATTTGTCCTTGGCGAGTAATAGACTCATTTATTTACTTATCTGAGTAGATTCTCCATCTTTTTGAGAAATGCACAGATCTATGATCTGTAGTCTGCTCCTAAGCATGGGAAAAGTAACAATATGCAGTAGTGTACCAGGGGAGAAGAGGCAGGCAGATAAAATAGTACGAGTGGAGAGCACTTCCGTTAATCATCTATTGCCATCGATTACCGCCTTTCGGCGAGTGCTTCCGCATTTTCGGCGAATGCTTTATGACTTGAAGCTTCGTAAAACTGCACGGAATGAGAGGGACCGTCTGTACTCACCCCGATCGACGAACATAAACCTGCTCAGTCCGTGTATTTTTACGAGGCTTCGCATCATTGTGCACTCGCCGAAAGGTGGCCGTCGCCATTGATGGGAAGCGACGAGAAAATAAGTAGAAGTTGTAGTGACAGTTGGTCATAATCGGTACTACTAATGAATCTTATATAAAGAAATAAAGTTGCAACAGGTGCCGTGACAGCAAATGTCATTTGCTATCCTGTCCATTATTGCCATAGCCTTCTGAGGCTACCGTTTGCATTTGCGTGGGACTCTTCTGGCACTTCCAATCATATGAAAGAGGTCCTATGGCCTAAAGAGCTAAAAGGGTTCAATACTGGACGGATGGGGAAGAGAGCCAGCCAAGGGATGCAAATACTTTCCCTGCATGCTAGCATCACTGGCAGTGCCACTGCATGTGTGCTTATTGTTAGCATCTTCAGACGGCTGGGTGGCCTGAGCGCTGTTTGTTTGTTGGGATGTGTGCGTGTAGGTCAGAGGCGGGTGTGTCCGGGGAGAAGGGTCAGGTGTCCAGTGCTGCAGATGAGTGTCGCAGCTACATCTCCAGCAGACCCCCCCAGACCCCCGAACAGTGAGTGTTCACCTCATCACGTCTCCATCATTGTGCCCCATCCATGTCAGGCCGGCCACCAGCTTGAAACCATTGAGGACGATTAGATTATGTATTTATTCATTTATGTGTTTATTTATTTTTAGTTGAAATGATCCGTATTGCTCCCTGTGTGTGTCTCCAGTGAGGAGCAGATCCCAGGAGCACTGCTGGGCAGGAAAGACTTTTGGAGGAAGATGTTTAAGTCGCAGAGTGCTGCCAGTGACACCAGCAGCCAGTCTGAACAGGACACCTCGGAATGCACCACCGCCCATTCTGGTACCACCACGGACCGCCGCTCCCGATCAAGATCCCGGCGCATTTCACTTCGTAAGAAACTGAAATTGCCAATAGGTAGGTGCAGCCAGTCATTGCTTTTCATGGGGGGGGCAACAACAACAACAACAACAACAAACACACAAATGAAGTGAAATAAAGTCCTGATTTGTATCTGTCCTAATTTTGCTGCCTCCTCTGTTTCTCAGTGTTTAACAAATAGCAAATCATCACATTTCACATCAGATCCAGTAATGTCTCTCCATGTCCACATACTTCACCGCATCCTCCCATCTTATATGTTCCTTTTTTGCACTTCAGCATGCCACAGGACCACTCACCTACCCCTCACCCTCTCTGTCTTACGTATGTGCAAGTGGATCCATCTTCATCTTATCATCTTCATGTTGTTTGTGTTGATGTTGCATCATGCATGCCCAGACTGGAGTCAAGTTGTGATTTGAAAGTTCCACAAATCAGGTGACGATGGAAGGAGGTTGCTGCTGTTATATTAGACACCACGTTTCAAGCCATTATGAGCATTGCATTGAATTTACTTTCAAAAAATTTCAAAAATAGGCCCAGTCTGTGCTCCCTCAAACAGGAACACAATGTGGACCCAGAAAATAACTGCACATAGCAATACAATAATTTCATACATACAACAAATTTTAGAAACTTGTATGTGTGGGAAGGGTAGAGAGAGCTTGGGTGGGGGACTGACAACACGGACATGCAGTGTATAATCATGAGTGTGTATAGCATATATGTCTGTGGCAGAATGTCACGTTAAAGCATATAGTCTCATTGCCATGGAGACAGCCTCGACCGACTTAATCAGGAACTGACAGAATGAGAGAGGAGGAGATTAGTTTCATGCAGCAGGACTTCCAGGAGGACATTCAGATAACAATTATTTTGTAAACGGACAATCATTTCAGTCAGCCTTCAGTCATTGCCTACGACTGCCATAGGGCATCAATGAACCAAATTAGAAATTATTCAAAACGATTCACCAACGTCTCCATGTCTTTAATTTAGTTTGCGTAGTGACTCAAGAGTAACATCCAGTGAGCTGATCCCATTTTCTAAATTTTACAAGAAATCAGGAAACTGCTACTAGCACCATCGAGAGCCACGAAGAAAAAAATCCTGACGTATGTGCTGATGTCTTCTGTGATGCCAATATTCAGAAGGACTTAATAGTTGACTTAATTTATCTGGCATCTTCCTCTTTCCACATGGAACTTGCTTGCACGTTATTGTGAGTGAATGTGAAAACTGTCCACCTTATCCACCCTGGTGCGTCGCAACCGCTTGTGTCACCACGTGTGTGTGCTTTGTAAATTGAACCTGCCCTCATTTCTGTAATATGTGTGAACATTTGAATTGACGCTGTCTCCAGGCAACTGGCTGAAGCGTTCCTCTCTCTCTGGGCTTACCGACGGCGTGGAGGACCTGTTGGACATCAGCTCAGTAGATCGGCTCTCTTTCATACGACAGAGTTCAAAGGTCAGGAGGGTTGACACTGCTTCTTTTTAAACTATATTATATGCCTTTAAAATCGATTGCACTTGTCTTTTACTGCTGTAACCCGTGCGTTTCCCAGCTGTGAGTCTTATCTTATGTTGTGTTTGGCCATGAATGATCAGGTGAAGTTCACCAGCGCAGTCAAGCTGTCAGAGGGGGTTGCCACCGGGCCGGAATACGGCAGGGATGAGGAAGAGAATTTCTTCAAGCGGCTCGGTAAATGGAGGTCTGGCAGGAGGAATCCATCCAAGCTTCACCACACAGAAGAGAAAGATGGTAGACCTCCCCCAAAATCCCGGCTGCCCCACGCCCACTCGCTGCCCTCATAAAACCCCCGCCTTCCTCGCTCTCTGCACCTCCGCCTTCCGTGACATTTCATCTCGTATCTCTTAGTTTCTTTTTAGAATGGGTTGCTTACAGGTTTGTGCTCCAAATGTGTGTTGTTGCAAGCATGTTTCACTCCATCAAAAAAAGAAAAGAAAAAAAATTCTCCCCCATTTGCTCTTAGAGTAGTTTGGACTTGATATATTCCAACCATCTTTCTGCTGTGGTGTGGTTCATACATGTTGCTCTTCTCTGCTTCTGATGCTGACATATTTGGTGGCAGTTCCGAATCACAAAGGACGATTTTTCTTTGTGTGGTTACGGTTCTCATTTCAGTCAATGTTAGCAATAAAAATGCTTTAGGAGAGTTCTGGTGCAATGATCACACAAAGAACATCAACAATCTACGGCTGCCAGTGACTATTTTGCATCTCGACATCGTTTGTCAAGCGTGTTCTCCTGAAAGGATGCGCCTGCATTCAATTATCCAAAATCTCGATTCCCCATTTGTCCAGGACCCCATGGTTTCCAAGAGCGCCTCGCTGCCAGTCAGGAGGCCATAAAAAACAAAAATGTGGTGAATTTGGGTGCAATTCGACAGGGCATGAAACGCTTCCAGTTTCTGCTCAACTGCTGCGAGCCGGGGACCATCCCCGACGCTTCAATCCTCGCCGCTGCTCTGGACCTGGTACTCGTCATCAATCCCATCTTGCTTTGCTTTTATTCCTCTCCCTGGCTTGACTTTGTCCTCTGCTCTTCCCAGGAAGCGCCCATCGTGGCTCGGGCATCCCTCTTTCTTGAATGTGCCCGATTTGTTCATCGCTGTAACCGTGGCAACTGGCCAGAATGGATGAAGGGCCACCATGTTAACATTACCAAAAGAGGCATGTCCAGGGGGCGATCGCCGATAGTTGGCAATAAAAGGAATCAAAAGCTCCAGTGGAATGCGGCGAAACATTTCTGCCAGTGGGGAGATGTGAGTCCGATTATTTTCATGTTCAAAGTGGGCTACGTACGGGGTTCTCAAACATTTTGGGTCCAGGGACCACTTAGGAGAGTTTTTCCAAAGATCCCCTAACACCAATTAAGCATAACTACCGTGCCACTTTGTGTGGACATGTGTTTGTCAAACTAGGCGATTGGCACGCGGCTGAGCGAACTGTGCCACTGTGACAGCGAAAGTCCCGCCAACATCCTGGGGTACATCTACGATGAGGAGACTAAACGAAGAATGAGGAAGGAGGATGAGGAAGAGGACTATTTAGATGATAGTAAGTCAGATGCTGAGTGTGTGATTTGTGTTTTTGTCATCATTTAGTCATTGTTTTTCTCCTTCCCCCTTAAGACACGGTCAATCCGACAAAATGTGGCTGCCCATTTGCTCTCAAGATGGCTGCTTGCCAGCTGTTGTTGGAAATCACCACCTTTCTGCGAGAGACATTCCCTTGTTTGCCGCGACCACGCACAGAACCACTTGTGGTACTTCTATGGATGTCATCTTTTGTTACACTTTCACCAAGCGGTTCACTTCAGTTTGGTTAGCTCTTCTGCATTTCTGCTCTTAATTTTAATGTTAGTCATATACAAACATATAAAATGTGAACACATATTTCGCAATTTATGCCCCAACTGTCAAGCTCAAGCTCTCTGATGTCCCTTTTTCATCTTTACTTAAAGTATTATATATTTTCTTTTCTATTCCTGTGAAAGGAAGGGAAGGGTCAGGTAAAAGTAAGAATTCAAATTTATTTTTTTATTTTTTTACTGTGTTATTAATGGCATTGAATGCATGTTTTATGTTACACTACAATGACGCCCAGCTTATTTGCAGTCCAGCATTTGTCAATTAATTGTTCCCAGATTGAAAAATAATAAGAATAAATGTATTATTTTTTAAATGGAAAAAAATACAAATTGAAACACGAAATACTTTTTTGGGGGGGTTGCACTCAGGCCAAAGCAATAGAAGAATTTGGCTTGTGGCGCCAAGTAACTATACTGAGGTGACTAGCGCAGCATATTTGAGAGAAAAATAGTGCTTTGCTGCCATCTTATGGCATTGTGGTGCCAGGTAAGAATGTTAAATTGAGTTTAGGAGTTCAACAAAAGTTGGGTTTTGCTGCCATCTTGTGCCATATACAGTAGGTACCAGAAGGCTATGTTAAAGTGAGTTACGTAGTTTCATTTAATAGTTCTTTGCCACCATCTTGGTACCGATAAACTTGACGTGATTTGAAGAGTTTGGATTTGGACATAAAGTGCATTGCTGCCATGTCGAAGTAGCTTTACGCAATTATGAACCTTTTGGTGGCGTATCAATTACTCACGGATTTTCGCTATTCCCTGGCGAATTAATTACTCTATTTACTTTTATTCATAGCTGACAGCCTGGCACAGATGAACTGTACTATTTGGTGGAAGCCTGGCTTCGACTTGTGTGAGTGACATCCAGGCACCATTTTAAGTGTTTTCTTTCATTATCTGTAGGATTTAGAAAGCTGCCGCTTGCGTCTGGATCCTGAACTTGGCCGACATCGCTACGAGAGGAAGATCAGTTTTGCGGGCATCCTTGACGACGAAGACGGCCACGACTCGCTTAACAGCAGCAGCCACACTCTGAAGTCGGACACCATGTGTGACGACAAGAAAGCTCAGGAGGCCGCAGGTGAGCTCTTGTTGACTTTGTTGCTCAGGACTCTTTTTTTTTTTTTTTTTTTTTTGTGCGTGCGTGCGTGCGTGTGTTTACTCAATATTACCCTGTCACGACATCCTTCCAGCACCCATACGAAAGATTCATATCGGAGGCTCGCGGCTGCTTCAGATCAAAGGTGCCCGCAGTTTCCGTGTCAAAAAGGGAGGGTCTTTGTCTTCCATACGGAGGGCAGGCAGCCTGAAGAGCACCAAACTGTCCCGACAGGATTCCGAGTCCGAGAATGAGGAGGGGATACTTTCTCAAACAAACAGCAGAGATACCGTCACAGACATCGGTAAGTCAAAGGCTTAAGCGTCGTTTTCTAATGAATATTTCAGTGGAGTTCATTTGGAATGCACACTTTTTTTCCCCCAGTTTCAATGAAATCGCATTTTACACGCCATTTAGAAGACATGTTGACCTCACCTCATTATTGGAAATGATTGGATGATTTTGTTGAACAACTTCTAACACATACATACAGTATATCTTATCATAAGCAATTGGAGAATGCCCAGTGGCGTCTGACCATACATCTACAATTATATTTCTTTCTTTTTTTTTCTTTTTTTTGCATCATGCAGGTAGTCCCTGCAGTACTAGTGAACCCAGCATTGAGCCTGAAGGCCAAAGCTCAAGCGGAACAGAGGACAACTACCACCGCAATATGTCTTGGCTCCATGTACGTGAACTATACCGTTAGGGCCGAAAGTATTTGGACAGTGACAGAATTCCGCATTCTCTCTTTCTCACATGCCTCGCCGCAGATCATGATCCTGCTGTGCAACCAGCAGAGTTTCATCTGCACTCACATTGACTTCTGCCACCCGCGCTGCTACCAGCACCACAACCGCTCCTGCGCTCGCCTGGTCCGCGCTATCAAGCTTGTCTACGGCGAGACGGTGGACAGCCTGAGAAAGGACAGCGCCGCCGCCGCCGCCACCGGCATCATCAGTGCTCGTGCACAGAAGAACAAGGAGGTGAGTTTCCTATCTCCGCCATCATGATGTTATTCTTGTTTGGGTCTCTGAGAGTGTGTTTGGCCTCAGTGTTCTGACAAATCATGTCTGAGGACGCCATCCATGAAGAGGAGGCCCACTGACAGCAACACAGAAGGGAAGAAAGACACTGGAATGTTAAAGTACATCAGAAACCAGGTGTGGCATTTACCTTTGTACTGTTTGCGCCATTGGTAAAATGTAACAAAGTACAAATACTTTTGCGGTACTTTATCTGTGTCTCCTGCAGGTGATGAGCTTGTCGCCGGCTCCCTTGTCTCTTCTCATCAAAGCTGCTCCCATCTTGACTGATGACATGTATGGAGACGTTCAGCCTGCAGCCTGGGAGCTTCTGCTCAGCGTGGACGAACACATGGCGGCTGCTGCTGGTAAAATATTTGCATTTGCAATTGACAGGCTCATTCCAGAATTGCAGTACATCTTAGGTACCATCTTCTTTATTGGTTCAATGGACCGTTTGTTGAGATTTTTTTTTGGTTAAGTTTTCAACAAAATCAGGTAATAAACAATCCTATGATTTGATGAACTGTACATTTTTGTGAGGTATTTCATTTAGTTTGCTGTGTTTGGCACAACACTGCTACACACCAATGGACACATGAACGTTTACAATTTTGAAATATTGCTGAATAAATCCTTTACAATTAAATCAAGAAAGTTATGTAAGTTATTATTTATTGGAAAACTGCGTTAATATTAGTATTTCTCTAACTGCACTAACAAGATTTTAAATCTGCTCATGCTAATAATTTTTGTTTAAGCGTACATGCCAGCTGTCTTGGCTGCATGCATCAAAAACAAATGTAGCGATATAATAAAGTACATTGGAAAAAATATGCAAGAGAGAAGTGAGGACTCACCCGTGTTTATGATGTCCTTTCTGCTGAGTAATGTGGCTCTTTTTTTTTCTCTCTTTTTGAGGTGGCTAGATAAGTTTCAGTGTTGTGTTGCGTATATGAGAGAGACAACTTCAGAGCACATTTACTACTATTTCAAATATTTCTCTGATTAAACAAATTGTTTGAACAACTACAAAATCCTACCCCCAAAAATCTGATTTAAAGCATATATTATCTGTTATATTTGCTATGTAAATTGATCAGAGGGACGGGCAAGGGAGAAAAAGCCATTTAGTTCAAGTGCTGTTTGCTATTTTTCAATATGTAAAACTTACTTTTACTACAGCTGCTGTAACTTTTTTTCTCGGGATGTCTATGTTCATTCGGAATGATTTCAATCGGAATGACTAAAAAGTCTCCATGTTAAACCCAGCGTAGGATTTACTCAACAAGACAGAAATTGTCCTCCAATTTTAGAATGACCCTACAGGTAGATTTTCACCTTGCTACGGTGCTGCCATAATAATCTTCTCCCGCCCTCTTCTTCCCCCCAGCCGCCATGTTCCTCCTTTGCGCAGTGAAGGTCCCCGATGCCGTGACTGAGATGATGATGGCTGAGTTCCAGCATCACGAGGCCTGCCAGCGCATCAACTCTATCTTCAAGTTTTACACGCTTTGGCGTTTCCGCTACCAGGTGTGGCCTCGCATGGAGGAAGGAGCCCAGCAGATCTTCAAAGTATGTATTATTGTGACAGATGAAATAGACCCATTTTGAACGTGAGGATGGGTGTGACTTCACTTTGTCTTTATTTTAGATTCCTCCACCCAGCATCAACTTCACCCTGCCGTCTCCAATTCTGGGCATGCCTTGTGTGCCCATTTTTGACCCCCCATGGGTTCCCCAGAACACCGGAAGCGTCCAGGACCCAATCAATGAGGACCAGTCTGTAAGTGTATGCATGCTGTATTTGTTTTCTTCTGTCAACTGTAGAGTGATAGGGATTTTTTTTCTATGCTGCATACTAGAGTTCAAGCAGATATTATGTATGTACGGTAAATGACTACGTTTACATGCAGGCAATAACCCTTTTCAAACCCGAATATGGGCAATATTCCGTTTTTGTAAGGCCATAACCCCAATAGCCTCAAACATGACGCTCGCTCGCAGTAAACAACCGACTACTTTTAGAAATTTTTAATTGTTTTTTTTTGGGGGGGGGGGGGGGTCCTCAGTAGGAAACCAAAGGACATTCATAAGTCAGCTAGATAAAACATTACAATTTAAGGCCTTACCTGCAAAATGAATTCACAATCATGCTGTGGATGAGGAACAAAAATACCACCCCATTTCTGAGTTTCATTACACATACACACACTCCGGGAAAATAGATTTTCACTTTTCACTTCAACCATTCTGACTGAGAGGTTATCGCTATCCTACCTACACAATTTGTTGTTGTTGTTGATTTATCTACTCCCCCCCCATTTTTGTTTTGTTTTTCCTTGCCCTCTTGTGTTTAAGATCAGGGGATGTTGTTAACATTTGTCAACTGTGGGTGTGTGAAGCCCTTTGAGACTCTTTTGTGATAAAGGGTTATATAAATACATTTGACTTGACATTTTGAAGTAAATGACTGAAGATGATTACCATCGAGTTATTTTTTTTTTTATACTAAAAAAATGCACAACGTGTCACTTTGACTTTTTTTTTTTCATGTTAGGTATTTTGCATGATTATTTTAAGTGTTACAGAATTTGCTGAAGACCTTCCTCTATCATTTTATCTGTCTTTGTTTTTAGTTCCCTGCATTAATTCAGTCAGTCCATGCCATAGTAAGTTTTCTGTCCAGATCTTTGTGCTGATGCATCTTTTTTTTTTTTTTTTTACCTGAAGTCATAAATGTCAGGAAATCCAAATTTTCTAGATTACTCAATTGGGGTCAAATGTATTTTTTTTCCAGAGGTTTCCAAGAGGGGGCAGTTGCATCTTGATCAGAAATGAGCACTGCCTTTAGGCAAACAGCAGCATGCATCAGACATTGTGTGTTGTGCTGTGTATGCATGGTCATGATGAGACAGACTTCGCCGTGTATGTTTACATGTATGCGTACGAGCACGTGTGCCAATGCCATGATATGCAGCAAGTTTTCTATTTCTGCCCGGGATCACCACAGAGCGCTTTTGAGCCAATGGAGAAATACAGCATGCTTGTAGCAAATCCAACTTGCACAATCCTGGTCGTCACCCCCACAGAAATCCTTCTCGGCGCGGGCAGTGTCGCGCTCTCATCAGCGAGCGGAGCACATCCTGAAGAACCTGCAGCAGGAGGAGGAGAAACGACGCCTGGGCCGAGAGGCCAGCATCATCACGGCCATCCCTGTGGCGCAGGAGGCGTGCTACGAGCCCACGTGCAGCCCTCCGTCGGAGCAGGAGGAAGAAGGTGGGCCATGTGCTGGAAACGCACTGCAAGATTGTTGCGCTTTTTTCTCCCTCCTGACCTATCCATGTTTGACTTTGATGCCGCCAGCAGAAGAAGTGGTGAACCTGGCATCTCGCCGTCTGTCTGTTAGTCCGTCCTGCGCCTCCAGCAACTCCCACAGGAATTACTCTTTCCGCCGAGGCTCTGTGTGGTCAGTCCGCTCATTAGCAAGTGCTGAAGGTACGAAATACTTTAAAACTTTGGGAGTACAGTATGGACACGTTTCCGTTTTTGGCACCAGCATCAATGGTCAATGTGTGTTAAACATGCATACAATTAGCCTTATTAACACAGAGCTCTCTAAGGTCAAATAATTCCAAACATGTTTGATTGAAAAATCATCAACGCAAGTGGATTGTAACAGCAAAAAGTGATGACATTGAAAATGTAATGGATCAGATGCCATCCTTCATCTTTTCATGCTTGAATAGAAACTCTGCTACTTTGTTGATTGAATTTCCCAGATGAAGAGAATACGACAGAACACACACCCACACACCACATGCTGCAGCCACCGCAAGCTGTCTTCCCGGCATGCATCTGTGCTGCCGTGCTCCCCATCGTGCACCTCATGGAGGACGGGGAAGTTCGAGAAGACGGCGTAGCTGGTGAGGCGCCTTTTGCGTCTCTTGCACTCTACAGTGAACCTTTTCGCTGCATGTGATTTCTATATTCACACTTTTAGCGGAACCTATCCTCAGTCATTTGGAGAAAAACCTGATTGGTTTATTTTTGTGCTAAAGTCTTAGCATAGGGAAGTAGTAATCGGTGTCAAAGAAGTATTGTTGATTTTATACTTTTCCACTGACAGACTCAGATCTTTACAGTATAGGCGACTCAACTCTTTTTTTTGGGGGGGAGTCAATTATTCACTTCTTGGATACGCAGTGGACCCGGGTCCCCATTATTTGCGGGGATTAGAGACTGGGCTGGCCCGTGAATAGCCAATATCCACATTATAATTGATATGCATCATGAAAAAAATATACATATTTTTTAAACCCTAAACCCTAAAGAAATCTTCATAACAAAAATGCTGCTACCCATTCAATATGTATTTTGGGCATTTTCCATGGAAAACGAGGTGAAAATGGGAGAGAAAAAAAGGAAAATATTTTGAAAAAAATGGGTGAATATTAGTGTTGTCAAAGTTAAAGCGTTAACTAATTAATCACAAAAAAATATTGCATTGATCATGTATTAACGCAGATTAATCACACTATTAATTTTGACCGCAGATGATCCTTTTGCTTGACAGCGAACGGTTACGCTAAAGCAGTGGTCTCAAACTCGCGGGCCAACTGCGGCCCCCGGGACGGTAATTTGCGGCCCCCGTCTTAATATGAAAGATTAATGTTCGTGCGGCCCGCAAGATTGATATGAATGACACTTGTTGTGTTCGGAGCTGAATGAACCAATCACGGTGAGGTATACGGCTCTGGAGGGCGGGACATCGGCCGGGCTGTCCAGTGCCTCGCTCACTCACTCATTCATTCCTCCAATCAGCTGGGCGGAGGAGAAGCCGTGAAGCCGATCACTCCGCTCGGCGCGCACAGTCCTCCGCTGCTCTCAGCATAGAACTGAATGAGGCGCTATGATCCGTGATCCAGCCTGTGTCTGTGTCTGTAGCCATCTCCGCGAGTGAAACTGAAACTTAACAGTAAGTGCGTTAACATGACACTTGAGAAATTCGGAGAACTGCTGTAATCCAATACGATCGGAGAGCGAAAGTGCGCATGCGCCACAGACCCGCGCGACTGAAAGTTAAAAGTTCAACCCGAGACTCATTCCAAGCGGAAACACATATTACAGAGCCCCAGAGATGTCTCTTTCAAAGCCTGCCGTGAAGAGAAAGGTCGGTGATGAGCACAGACAGTTTCAAGAAAAGTGGGGAGTGCAATATTTCTTTGTTGGTTCAGGGAGGTGAGTGGAGAAGCAGACAAGCTTGGGCAATTGTTGAGAGAGTTGACCCCCAGCTTCCCTGAACTTTCCCGAATGTTCAAGCGGACCATGTGCCTTTTTGGGAGCACATACTTGTGTGAGAAGCTCTTCTCCACCTTGAACTTCAATAAGTCCAAGTACTGGTCCAGACTTACTGATGAGCATCTTCAAGCTCTACTGAGGGTCTCCACTGCTTCCTCCCTCAAGCCAAATGTGACTCAGCTATGTGAGAAGAAGCGCTGCCAGGTCTCTAGCAGCAAGAAGTAGGCAAGAGAAGCCGTGTTCAGAATATTTCATGTTCAATGTTCCATTCAAGTTCAGAAAGTTAAAGGTTAAAGAGCTGTTAATACAGACATTTGAAACGGAATAAAAATAATTAGTTTTCTCTACTTAGCCAGCCAGTGTATATCTACTGAATGCTCATTATTATTATTTTATTTTTTTATTACTGATTGATTTATTTTTTATTCATCTTTAAGTTAATTTATTTAATTCATTATTTTTTGTTAAAAAATAAAGATATTTGATAACGTTGGAATGTTTTATCAGCGCTTTTTTTGTGGAAATCCTTTTTTTTTTCTACAGGAGAGCTCAGTATTGTTCATTCGATTTGACATCATCATTGCTCTCCTTTTTTTTTATTTTATTTTTTTTTAAAACCAACAAATCAATTAAAAAAAATTTAATGTTTTTTTTTTTTAAATACATATACACACACATATATATATATATATATATATATATATATATATATATACATACATACTTTTTTTTTTGTATGTGGGTGAGTATGTGTGTGTGCGTGTGTGCGTGCGTGCGAGCGTGTGTGTATTCATCAGTTCACCTAAAGCCCATTAAAAAAAATCCAGCAAATTAAGCAATTAATCGTGATTAATCTGATTACAAAATGTAATCGTTCGACAGCTCTAGTGAATATGCAAATCCCCATCTGATAGTATAATATTTTTAAGTGTATCATGTAGGGGTGTCATGCGCTAAAAAAATTTGAATCACCTGACTCACAAATAATTGCAAATTTTATATCTGTTCTAAATGTACAATAAAATATTTTTTTCTAAGTTTTCATATTCTTGCTATTGTTAACATAAAAGTGGAAAAAAATGTTAAACTAATTGAAATATGGCTGCATCTTTTAGTCATTGATACAGTAATTTCAAAATAATTCATGAAATTGAGTTAAAATCCAAAAGATGAACTGTAAAAAATTAGTGTGATATTTGTGTTGAGTTCATTTTTCTGCCACTAGATGGCATCATTGCATTTGTAAGATGTTGGTGACAGCTTAGTGCATTTTTAAGAGCGATCTAATCTTTAACATTAAGTAACTTGTGAAATTCTGCACATTTTTAAAATTGTAAAATACAACCTGACACCAGTTTCCACAAATATATTAATTATTAAATGTATTACGGCTAAATTTTGATGTAGACGTGTCTGCTGCATTGCGACTGGAATTACCCCAGTATAGACTTTCCAAGTAAAGAAGGGGCGGTCATTAAAAAATGAGTGATGTTAAAGGAACTTTAAATAACTCAAAAAGAACGCAGTCATTTTGCCACCCCTACTATTATTTATATCTTTCTGTGTGTCCTCAGTAAGTGCAGTCGCCCAGCAAATCTTGTGGAACTGCCTGATTGAGGATCCTGCCCTTGTCCTGCGCCATTTCCTTGAGAAACTCACCGTGAGCAACCGGCAGGTAGGACAGCAGCCTCACCGACAAATCACCTTAAGTGCGGCAGCTGCCCTGTACGACCGACCGTACCTTGTTCCTCGCCAGGATGAGTTGATGTACATGTTGAGGAAGCTGCTACTTAATATCGGAGACCTTCCGGCGCAGACTTCCCACATCCTTTTCAACTACCTGGTGAGCGTGTGTGAACATCTTTATCTTTGGTCTTGAGCTTGTTTTGAGCGGATTGGTTTCCTCCCAGGTGGGCCTGATCATGTATTTTGTGCGGACCCCGTGCGAGTGGGGGATGGATGCTATCTCAGCTACGCTCACCTTCTTGTGGGAGGTGGTGGGCTACGTAGAAGGGCTATTCTTCAAAGACCTGAAGCAGACCATGAAGAAAGAGCAGTGTGAAGTCAAGTTGTTGGTCACGGCGTCGATGCCAGGTGAGATGGTGCAATTAAATGTATTAGAAGAGGTTGTAAAAATGACATTTGCTCCTAATAAATTTGCTTTATATAGTGTAGAGTAGGGGTGGCAATCGCCTAGTACCTGGCGATTCGATTTGATACCGGTTAATCCTGATACAAATTGATTATTGCGGGGGGTTTTGTTTTTTGTTTTTTTTACTCAAGCTTAGAAAATACTAGTCAGTAAACTTGTTCATGTACACTGTAAGATTTGTATGAAAATGTATTTATTTATCTGAGAATTCAGGTTTCTAACTGAGCCACTGCATTTAACAAACAGGTTGCAGTCTGTTTCATGTTTGAACAGCACTGAAATCTAATATTAAGGCTTCCATTAATATAACATTCTTCCATGCTTAATCTGTGAATCCTAACCCTAAGTAAGACATTTTGTAGAATATTCCCATAAAAAATTTATGTTTAAAAATCGATTCGGCCGCATATTGAATCCATTCGAGAATTGCGTGCTGTAATATCGCGATATATTGCAGAATAAATTTTTTTCTAACACCCTTAGTGTAGAGATTTTCTAAATATACAAATGAAATATTTACATTTAAACAAGAAAAAAAACATTTCTCTTCATAACCCTGTGGTGAACAAAGAATTCATTTTTACAAGCAATCTGGTGGGTTACAGTCAACCACCCCAAGATCTTGTAAAATCCCAAACTATTTGCCTTAAAGAAAGCTTATTTGGATAGTAGTTTAAAAAAAAAAAAAAGCATAAACAGTATGCAATTGCTTAATTGACTGATTTTGGTGTGCTTGATAAATTAAAGTAAAAAAAAAAATAAAAAATCTTAGTGGCCCTTGCATCCTTTGAGTTTTTTTTTTTTTATATATATATCTCGGAGTAAATGTTTGGACTGCCCTCCCCTAGTGGTATCTGAAGAATCACTTAATTTAATGTTCAAGCTGTGCATAATGTTTTAGTGGCTTCAACTTTTTAATATAAAATGCTCAGTACAGTTCAGTTGTATTTAGCTTTTAAGTACAATACAGTCGCATTCATTCTTTTAGCCCTCTTTGTTTAAAATAATAATAATAATACCACTTGCTCTTTTGTATTTTAATGTTGAATGCAGGATAATGTTTGTTTGTTTGTTTTTTATTACGGTTAAGTAATTATTTTTTGAGAACTGTGGATCTGGCTATGAGAGATGACCTTTTCATATCTTTTGTGCAGGAACCAAGACCCTGGTGGTGCATGGACAGAACGAGTGTGACATCCCAACACAGCTGCCGGTCCATGAAGACACACAGTTTGAAGCTTTGCTTAAGGTACGACCTCGAACCCGGAATGCCAGATAATGATGATCAAGATTTATGCAAGATATTCATCAGACTCCTGCCACTAGGAATGCTTGGAGTTTTTCAACATTCCAGAAGCAAGGTCGGCTCATTACTTCCTTATGGACAAACGGTGGAACCTCATCCATTATTCAAAGGTACCACAGAATCGCAGTACCTGTAACAACTCATTTGCAAGCAAACCTTTTTGAATGATAATTGTGCTAACATATCATCTGGACCTTTTCCAGACCTATGTAAGAGACATCTACCCCTTTCGAAGGTCCGTCTCTCCGCAGCTCAACCTTGTCCACATGCTACCCGAGAAAGGACAGGAGCTGATCCAGAAACAGGTTCAGTGGATTGACGTGATTGTGAAGCGCGTTTGCACTGGCTCCGTCTCCATGGATTTTGTTTTTAGGTGTTTTCCCGCAAACTGGAGGAGGTCGGCCGTGTGCTCTTCCTCATCTCCCTCACTCAGCACATGCCCACTGTGCACAAGCAGTCTCATGTCTCGCTTCTCCAGGAAGACCTGCTCCGCCTGCCATCTTTCCCGAGGACCGCCATCGATGCGGAGTTCTCTCTGGTTAATGAACCACAGGGTACGTCTAACTCCTGCCATTCCCCCAAAACAGTGCTTCTTAACTCATTCACTCGCAGCCATTTTCACTGAAGTAACCCCCTTCAATCCCGGCTGTTTTACTGGATTTTGACTGATTTTGCAAGGCCCACATTATGTTGTGTTCTATTGCTATAGAAACATAGAACCTACCAAAAGAACGGTTAGAGTCTCTTCTTTCATCAGGGAAACAATATATATTTCTATCTGTTTCCGTTTTGTAGCAATTAGCATTAGAATATAGCTAAATGTAATCATTATTCACAAATCTATTTAGAAATGTGAGTAAATGAGCTTTTTTCAACATGGCTCTGGTTGATCGCTTTTGCTTTGCTGCCACCTGCTGGCCGTTTGTGTAATAACTACCATTTCTTCAACCGTTCTTTGCAGTTGAGAGGCTGCATCAAAGCCTTCATTATGCTCTAGCATTAAAAAAATGCATAAACATCGTATAAATACGTCTTTGAGACACTTCAAACATTTAATATAGAACGTATTTATACGTTTTGGGGAGGCTGCATCAAAGCCTTCAGTATGCTCTAGAATTTAAAAAACAACACATAAATAGCGTATAAATACGTCTTTGGGACACTTCAAACATTTAATATAGAACGTATTTATACGTTTTGGGGAGCAAATGAGTTAAATATCTCAAATAAGAATTGCTGAATTTGTTCGTGTGTGTGTGTAAATAGTTGTGGACAGGTTCTACAGGGAAGATGCAAAATGGGTCATTTTTGAATACTGAATAGCACTGCATTTTTAATATCTGCCTGTTTGTCCTGCAGGCAAGGAGCTATTCGGGTTAGATACTCTTCACAAAGTGTTGTGGATCAAGCTCCTTGAGGAGATGTTTCTGGGAATGCCCAGCGAGTACCCGTGGGGAGATGAGATGATGCTCTTCCTCAACGTTTTCAATGGGGCGTTGCTACTGCACCCAGAGGACAGCGCCCTCCTCAGGCAGCACACGGCGACCGCCATCAACACGGCGGTGCACTTCAATCACCTGTTCTCGCTCAGCGGCTATCAGTGGATCCTGCCGACCATGCTACAGGTATGCACGCGAGCGGGATAAGTGTTGGCCCCTGGAATGGAAATCCAAGAACTGTCCTGAAATAGAAATATCGGGAACCTTGCAATTCAACATCATTGATATACTCACAAAATACACGAAAGCAAAGAATTGGCTATTTGTGCCACAACACAACAAATTCCCCCTACTCACTTTTTCAGTTTTGGATTATGGTGACATCATCTACAGACATGCCTCTGTGTGCGTAACAAAACCACTTGACTGGGTTTTTACTCCGCACTTAGATTCAGTATATTTGCTATTGGTGGTCACCCAGCCCTAGTTTTGAATCATGTTTGCTTTGTCTTTGTTTCAATTTCTGTACTACAAACCCAATTCTCCAAAAGTTGGGACACTATACAAATTGTGAATAAGAACTGAATGCAAAATTGTAATATTCTATTCACAATAGAACATAGAGAACGGGTCAAAAGTTTAAACTGAGAAAAAAAAATAAGGGAAAACTATGTTGATTGTAAATTCCAAGGTGTCAACATCTGCAAAAAGTTGTGACAAGGCCATTTTCAGCAGCGTGAGGCATCCCCTCTTCTTCTTCCACCCGTCTGCAAACGTCTGGGGATGGAGGAGACATGTTTGGAAATATGAATGCTGTCCCCATTCTTGTCTAACACGCGTCTCTCGAACTGTTCAACTTTCTTGGGCTTTCTTTGTTGCACCCCCCCCTGATGATGCGCCAGATGTGCTCTGGAAGTGAAAGAATTGGACTTTAGGCCGGCCATTTCCATACCCGGACGCAGCCATGATGTTGTAATTGGTGCTGCATGTGGTGGTGTTGAGAAATGCAAGATCTTGTCTGAAAGTGCTGATGCCCGGATGGGAGCAGATGTTGTTCTCCAATCGAAATATACCTTTGTGCATTGACCATGCCTTTCCAGATGTGGAAGCTGCACTCATGCAACCCTATACGCTCACAGATGCAGGCTTAGAAAGTGAGTGCTGATAACAACTTGGCTTGTCCTTGTCCTCTTTAGTCAGTATGATATAGCGCCCCAGTTTTGCACACAAGAACTTCCAATGGTGACCCAAAACAAGTTTCCACTTGGCCTCACTCCATTTGAAATGAGCCCTGGCCCAGAGAAAGGCCTGCGCTTCTTGCTCTTCTTCTTCTTTGTATTGTAGGGTTTCATCTGGCAACGGCGGCTGGCACGGTGGATTGTGTTAACCCACAATGTTTTCTGGAAGTATTGCTGATCCCTTTCTGTGATTTCCCTTACAGTAAGCATTTCTGTTTGTGCCGTTTAAGGGCCCGAAGATCACGGGCATCCAGTAGGATTTGTTTGCCTTGACCCTTACACTCAGAGATTGTTCCAGATTCTCTGAATCTCTGGGTGATGACTTCAAGCTTTTTTGCAATTTTTGGCTGGCAAACAAACACCTTTCTGATATGTCTCCACTGTCTTTCTGCACAACATTGGAGGAATTGGGGATTCTCTACCCATCTTTGCTTCTGAGAGACACTGCCACTCCGAGTAGCTCTTTTTATACGCCAATCAAGTTGCCAATGGACCTCATTAGTTGTAATTGGTCTTCCAGCTGTTTTTTTTTTATATGTGCAATTGACTTTTCCAGCCTCTTATTGCTACCTGTTCCAACTTTTTTTGTTGGCACCATGAAATTTACAGTCAACATATTTTTCCTTTCAAATGATACATTTTCTCAGTTGAAACTTTTGACCTGTCATCTATGTTCTATTCTGAACAAAATATTGAAATTTGGCACTTCCACATCACTGCATTCAGTTTTTATTCACAATTTGTATAGTGTCCCAACTTATTTGGAATTGGGTTTGCATATCCTCTGCAGTGTTTCCCACAGATTTGAAATTTACTTGGGGGGGGCGGGGGTTTCCTCAGTCTTGCGTCTCCACTAACCTCATGATTCACAAGTGAATGACGGCGAACTCATGTTACATGCGGTATATCTGGTCGTGACACGTTTTTTTTTTATTTCTATATATATATAAAAAAATCTTGAAATCTACTTGGGTGGTGGCCACTTTACTTGGGTGGCCCGCCCAAGCATTAACGTGGCGTGGGAAACACTGCCTCTGACATCACTCAAAGTGAGGCTTTGCCCTCAATTGTCATTACAAATTTGAAATTAAGGTTTGAAATGAATAGAAATATCTCATTGTGGCAGGTTTATGCGGACTATGAGGGCAACCCTTTACTGAGGCAGGGAATCGAGTTCTGCTGCCGTCAGTTCTACATCCTCCACCGTAAGCCCTTCATCCTCCAGTTGTTTGCCAGCGTGGCGCCGCTGCTAGAATTCACAGTAAGACCACCGGCTGCAAATGTTTCTGTGCACTTGTAAATACTGCATAGCTTACAAAAAGGCTTCTGCCTCCAGACTAGCACCAGTAGCGGCCTTTCCAAAGGGGTGTCAGCTCAGTGTCTGTTTGACCTTTTGGTCTCTCTGGAGGGCGAGACTCAGGATGCCCTGGATGCACTGGAACTGGTCAAGGCTGAGAAACCGTTGCGCTCTCTTGGTAAACTCTGACATGGATGAATGGATGGAGAGATAGACAAGCAAGAAATTATCAGCATTAAAATAACTAGATTTAAGTGTGCTCATTCTGCTGTCACATTTGAATAAAGAGTTCAAATTGACAGCTGTGGCAAGTCATATCAACCAGTGTATATTTTGTCTCAGATTTCTGCTATGGCAATGAGGACTTGGCCTTTTCTATTAGTGAAGCCATCAAGCTGTGCGTGACCGTGGTCGCTTATGCGCCGGAATCTTTCCGAAGGTAAAGCATTTCACCCCGTTTAGCATGACGTGTCCTTATGTCAGTTGTTGTCTGACTTCAACCTTCTGTCAGTCTCCAAATGCTGATGGTGCTGGAAGCCCTGGTTCCATGTTACCTTCAGAAGCTGAAGAGCAACACGATGACAATGGAGTCAGCATCGGCCGCCCGGGATGAGATTGCAGCGATTGCCGCTCTGGCCACATCCTTGCAGGCGCTGCTCTACAGCTCAGAGACCCTTACAAGGTGCCACACGTGTCCACAATTGCACATTTGCACATTTGGTCAACCAGAATCACATGACTTGACTCGAGTCAGATTGAAGTCGACAATTTTAGGCTTGCTTGGCTAAAACTTGTGAAAGACTTGACTTTGACTTGGGATTCACGAGACTTGACTTGAAACTGCATTATAGGACAAGTTTTACCCATTTACGTTTGGAAAATCTTCAAGACAGTGAGCCATTTCTTTTGTTTTGAAAATATTGGATTTTTGTGTGTTTGTAATGCACATCCTAGCTAACCTGGCAACCCAATAAGCCACTTCATGAAACACATACGTATGTAGGTAGCACCAAAGATGATTACATTTGTATCCAATGGTTATGTGTTTGATGAAATTGGGTTTGTAAAAGGTAAGAGACCATCGTAACTAACTTCATTATAAAACAGGTGACCTATGTTGACTTGAGTTCATCTAACTAAAGGTGCTCAAACAACTGCTTCCTTTCGGTTATGCATTTAATTGAGAATATGAAATTGTAGGCCATATAATTATACATTTAAAAAAATGTGCTTGTGAATGTGTGACTGTTTATGAATTGCGAAGTAATGTCTTGACTGGCTTGAAGTGTTTTTTACCACAGTAACTTGTGACTTTTATGACTTCTGTATGCCATCTGTGCTTAACAGTACACGCGTTCGTTCGTTTGTTCGTTCGTTCGTTCCCAGGCCCATGACGGCACCTCAGATGTCCCGCTGTGATCAAGGCCATAAAGGTGGGACCACTGCCAACCATACCATGTCAGGAGGAGTCAACACAAGGTCAGATGAAGTTTAGTGATAAAAACGGTATGCATGTCTTTGTACAGTTCAATTCTACACAGTGTTATTTTTATTATAAAAACAAACACTTGAGTTAGCAAAAGTTGGTGCTTTTTGTGGGGCGGAAACTGAGCTTTTCATTGAGGTTTTTTAATGTCTTTGGATATGTGTGGGTCAGGGACAACCTCCACCTGTTGGAGGAGGGGCAGGGCATGCCGAGGGAGGAGCTGGACGAGCGCTTTGCAAGGGAGGAGTTCCGCCGACCTCGAGAGTCCTTGCTAAACATCTGCACGGAGTTCTACAAGCACTGCGGGCCGCGTCTGAAGATCCTGCAGAATGTCGCCGGGGAGCCGCGGGTGACGGCGCTGGAGCTGCTTGACATCAAGTCCCACATGAGGTGACTCCATCTGACTTGAGCTAAGAAAGAAAATTGACGTTTGAATGAATGAGAATGAAGGAGTGTGTTTGTGTGCTGTATACAATTATTGAATTACAATTATGAAAATATTTCTCATCTCATCCTTGCTAGTCATTTTTTGTTGAACACTTAAGTGATTATAACACATATTGCTTTCATTAATAAACTCAATCATTTAACCAGTTACTGCCACGGCAAAACTTAATTTGGAATTTAATGTTTGTGGAGTTTTTAACATGTCCTTGATATTTCGAAAGCATCGATGTTCCATCATTAATATCGAACCGAACTCTTGTGAATCGAAATCGAATTGATTGAGGAAATTACAATCTAAAGTCTATCTCAAGTGCTAAGCCCACTTGTCGTCATCATGCGGACTTGAGCAGTGCGCATCCTTCCCAGGCTGGCCGAGATCGCCCACGCCCTCCTGAAGCTGGCGCCATACGACACCCTGACCATGGAGAGCCAAGGCCTTCGCCGCTACATCATGGAGATGCTGCCCATCACCGACTGGTCCTCTGAAGCCGTGCGTCCCGCTCTCATCCTCATCCTCAAGAGGCTGGACCGCATGTTCAACAAGATCCACAAAATGCCCACGCTCAGGTGCGCTCGCCCACAGGCATTATGCACCAGGTCTGTTCAATCCCACTTTTGACTTTGTCTGTTTCCACGTGAGTGTATCGTGCTGTGCCAGTGGCGTGGTGCTGTGTAACGGTCCATATGCGGCTTCTTGGCACTGCCCTGTCGCGCTGGCTGCTGTCCCGTATGCGTTGCTGTGACGTGTGTTTTTGTGCAGCCACATGTGGCTAGCCGGCCGGGTCAAGTCTTCTGCCATGAAACCAATTGTACATTAGCAAAACAACCACAATGGTTTAGACCACAATACTAATTGTGATGTGCAAAAGTGACTAAATTGGGGGTGGCTATTTAGCCCCAAAAAACTGCTCACATCATCACAAAGAGCTACACAAAATAGTGAACGCTGCATCGGCCACAGTAATGAGCAGCATTCAGGCACAATATTAGGTACATCTCATATTTTAATATGGACGGGTCAACTATTTTCAACAGTTTTCAGTAATATCCGGTGCTTAACCCACTTAACTGCAACCACGATAATAAATATATGCTCTTGTATTGGTTGTTTTCGGCTTCAAGATAATATTTTGCCTATAATTGTTGCGATTACTTTTAGTGTTGTTCTGATACCAATGCCAGTATCGGGACAGAACTGCATTAAAACTAGTGGTATCATGCCGATACTAGTGGTGCAACGGATCATCATTGATCCATGGTCGGTTCGGATCACGGCCAATCCGCGGATTGGTTAGTAAGGCAAAAAAACTAAGACAAAAACAAAGTGCGCATTCACAGTCAATACTATTCGAACATGTCAAGGAAGCTGAAACATCCTCAACGTAACACGCTAAGCCTGACTTCAAAATAAAGTTGACCAAATACAGTAATACATTGACGACAATGCAAAAAGCCTTAGAACACTTTTCCTTTGAAAATTCGCCCACGTCGTAGCGTGATGGCTAGCTTGACTTCCCTTTTAGACGTTACTTTATCCTAGTTGATTGACATTGTAGTTACGGCCAACATCAACACAACGCTATCTCGAACTCTTATTCAATCGCTCATTTAGGGCGCTAAGAAACTTCTAATTAATTACGCCGCCATTGTATGATACGGCGGAAGTCTCCGACGTAAGCGGCTAGCTGTTAGCATGACTAACGAGTGTCTGGCCAAGACTGTCTGGCTGCCTGCCGGCTGGTAAGTACGTTTGACAGATGGTACCTGGCTTACTTGAATTCTTTGGTCAATATTCTGGAATTTGGAATTCACATTCCATGTTTAAAGGAAGGGATTGTGCTTTAAGTTGCGCGTTGAGGTCTTTTCATTATTTAAAAGAAGATAAATAAATTCAATAAATAGAACTTTGTCTTCATTGAATTTATAAAACACTTTTGCCCATTAAAAAATGAAAAAACATTCAACTTCATATGTCAAACTTTAGCTGTTTAGATGATAGGAACACAACTTTAAGCCATTACCCAGAAAACAGGTGAGCCGTGATTGGTTGTTTCCTATTTCCTCAGCACAGGTGATGTCCTCTTCAGTCGACAAGAAGTGGAAAAATGAGTTCTTAAACGTATTAATTGTATATGAAAAATAATGAAGTTATCACATTAATTATAGACAAAATACGAACTTTTTACCTTTGAAAATGTCTCATTGTGTCAAGTATCCCTTTAATGAGCATTTTCTTCCTGCTGTTTAACAGTCGTTTTCAGATTCCGATTAACTTCAGTTGTGGTCACCATGACAACGGAGCCATGTTTTGATTTCCTGAATTGGAATCTTTGGTTACAGCAGCAAGTTTATGTTTGAAGCGTTAAAATGTGACGGGATCTGCGTTTCGCACAATTGTGCTAGCAGACAGTTAGCGGCCACTTTTGGAAAACGGGCTCAGCCACAGATAAGCACTTGCCGTTTGGGCTGTAGCTCACTCCATCCATCCAGTACCATCAGAAACAATATCACGCATGCAGCCTATGCCTTTGTGGATGATCACGTGTGCAGAAAAAAAGTTTATAAAAAAAAAAAAATGTTGTCTTGAAAACAAAATTGGGTATGATGAATTATTTAACAGTCAAAAGCATATGAAATAATGCTGATGATTACGGTATATTGTATGTAATCTAAGGTTATTTTAGTTAATGAAAACTAATGAAAAAATTCTTAATTAAAAAAACAACTAAATAAAACAAAAACGAAAATACTGTTTTAAAAACGAAAGCCAACTGAAACTACATTTTATGTTAAAAAACTAAAACAAACTATAATTATAGTGAACATGTCCTTTGTTTTAGTCTTTGGTAATTAATTTAATACGAATGTGATTTTAAATGTGATTTGAAGTATATTTGTTTCGATGCTAACCAGAATAAGGATGTTTGAAAGTGTATCACACAGAAGTGATGTCATCTAGAAGCAGCCAATAGAAAAGCAAGCAAGCTTCAGATGATGTCACTCCTCGGCCACAATTTTGTCATTTTTCTCAGCTAAAATGCAATGCTAGGTAAGTACATTACATTTTCATTTTACCACCGTGTTTATTAAATATTGCACACAATTAAAACACTTTTTTTTTTTATAATACTGAAACTAACTAAACCAAAACCAAGCATAAAAAAATAATAATATTAAAACTAATTGAAACTAAGACCTGCACTGTTTGGTCCGCTTTCAACGGACCAGAGTTCGTTTCCCACGCTGATCCGAACCTTTTGTGCAGGTCTGAATACACACAAACGTATGTCGGTGCGGACCAAGACCCACTTGTTGAGGTGGTCTCGGTCCGCTTCCAAACGCGCTCGATGCGGTTCGCTTCGCAGTCTTGAATACAAACCACGGCTGATCCGCTCCAACTGCAGGACATATGCCCCTTGTCGGGCTTAACAAGCCACCGTAGCCAAGCATCGCAGGGGCAAACATTGACCGGTTGTGCATATTGTGCTAAGTTCATTCATAATCATCCGTATTCTGTTTAGCCATGCTGCTGTCAGCATGTTGTGGGGGCGGGGCACGCGGAGCGCATCCGCTGCTGCGGTTACTGCACGCAATCGACGACGCGTTCCAAAATTAGAAACCTCCGTTGAATGAACTATTATGTTTACCTCAATTTTCCGGCTTTGGTTATTATGCCTTCAGCCCTCGTTATTTGTGTCCAATGGGAGCACAGGTCGTCACGCGGGTCGATGTTCAAAAAGCACAGTGTGAATAGGAACGGCACCAAAGGAAAATAAATGAAGTCCTCTTTTGGTCCGGACCAAAAGAGCAGGACTAAAGGACTTTTCTGGTCTGAATACAGCAACAAATTTGAGAAAACAAAACTCAAAAACGAAGAGAAATTCCCAAACTGATGTAATCCCCATCAAAGCAGTTCAAATGTGTGACACGGCATCCTCACAAGCACAAACATGGAACAGGAACATGCTGAAGTGGCAAACTTGAGATGGCTGTGAAAAGTAGCGTTCCATGACTGAGACTAGACCCAAATAGGGCCTGTTGCTGCACTGTATGCTACTTTTGTGAGCTTCTCAGCCTTGGCCGGCCGCCAATGTGAATTTTTCAAACTGTGAGCATCTTTGGAGCATTCATATGGCCTGACTGTGTGTGGTGGTGGTGGGCGGGGGCGGCGGCGGCCTGTGCTGCTTGCTTCTGTGCTTTCCAGGAGACAAGTGGAGTGGGAAGCGGCCAGCAACCTGATTGAGGGCATCTGCTTGACTCTCCAGCGACAGCCAATCATCTCTTTCCTCCCTCACCTTCGTTCGCTCATCAACGTCTGCGTCAACCTGGTATGAGAAGCACAAAAGCTCTTCTTGCTTTTTGCTTGTAAGAAACGGGCTCGCCACGGAGGACGCCAGCGCTTTTCTTTCTAGAAACTCAAAGTCACTTGACAATGGATACATTATTCATGCACTCGCGCATTCGCACTGTGGTGGCGGTAAGCTACTTAAGTAGCCACAGCTGCCCTGGGGCAGGCTGACGGAAGGAAGCGTGGCTGCCAGTGTGCGCCTACGGCCCCTCCCACCGCCACCTAACATTCGCACTTTCCATACACCCGTGTGATTAATCACGATCGCTTCATTAAAAAGGCTTTTTTTATCAACATTATTTTTCCCGCCAAATTTAAAGATCACGTTTACACGTCTTGAACATTTTTGATCCACTGCACCCGCTCATCCTCCTCTTTTTAATTGGTTAATAAAAAAAATAAAAAACTGCAGTTTGACATGAACAAATATTCTGAATGTCATACGCAAACATCTATGAAATGCTTGACTTGAATGCATGTCGTTATGTTTATTGCTCAAACGCAACCTGTGCTACGGTTAACGTAACCATCCGCTGTCATGCTCAAGGATCGTCTGCAGTCCAAATTAAAAGTGTGATTAATCTGCGTTAATACATGATAAATGCGAATTTTTTTGTAATTCATTAATTAACGCTTAATTAACACTAATACAAATATACTTTTTTTATTTTCTTTATTTATTTATAGCATTTCTTTATTAATGGTTTATCTGACATATGATGACAAATTGCTGGATCATTTAATTAATGTAATTTATTATAGCGTAGCGACCTTGCATGTAAAAAAATGGACTGAAAACAATTCCTAGATCTTGATGTTGATTTTGATGTTATTTTAAATTCTACAGCGCAATGCCGCACTTGTGCTGTAAGTGTCGAATTGACTTGTGTGCAGGTGATGGGGGTGGTGGGCCCCTCCAGTGTCGCAGACGGCTTACCTCTGCTCCACCTCAGCCCTTACCTTTCCCCGCCGCTCCCTTTCAGTACAGCGGTGGTGCGGCTGGTCGCCTTACAAATCCAGGTGGGATTCTTCGTACCACACAGGAAACAAATTTGCAGTCACTTTCCAAATGGATTGTTTCGCAATAGCTTCTATAAAGTAGAATAATCATCCAATCTACGGATAAGTACCACTGCTCACTAATTGGTCAAGTCCATTCGACATTGCAGCCTCCCTACTGAGTTTTCACAAGTGTCACATTCCAATTTTAGGATGCACAGTTAAAAATGACGAAATGAACACGCGTGCTAGCATTAGCTAAACCGGTATGTTCATGCACTGGATGCTGCTTACAATCCACTGTATTCACTTTACATATATAAATCTGCTCTTTAGTGTAGCTTACAGAATTATGATATGTAAACACACTAAAAGCAAATCAGATCTAAAGAGATGTCTACAAACATTCTTATTATTATTTTGCATGAGGTCTAGTTTGATACTGGTCTAAACGCTCAAAGACTTTTTACATGGAGTCTGGCTTCAAATGGAGCGGTTTGGTCTTTTTCTTCCAACATATCATTTTGGATTCCGTTGTTGTTTTTCAATATTTTTCAAGTTTGGAGCAAGTTTATGTTTTAATAATTGGAATATAATTGCAACTGTAAACTGCATGTTTAAGTTTTTTAATACTTTGTCCTTCACTCACCCAAAAACGTATTTACATTTTTTTTTGTTTTGTTTTTTATGCAGGATTATACAGAAAGCATGCTATGGTAGTTATTACAAAAGCCGGCCAGCAGATGGCAGCATAGTATAAGAGATCAGCCAGGGCCATTTTGCAACAGGCTATTTTTGTCAGTGTTTTCAACAGGAATGTGATTAATGATGAAACTTAGCTATATTCTAATGCTAATTGCTGCAAAACGGAAACAAATAGGAATATCTTTTTTTTCTCCTGATGAAAGAAGAGACTCTAATCTTTCTTTTGCGAGGGTCAATGTTTTTATAACAAAAGAACACAATATTCTGTGGGCCTTGCAAAATCAGGTAAAACCCAGTAAAACAGTCGAGAGCAAAGGGGGTTGCTTCACTGAAAATGGCTGCCAGTCAAAGAGTTTAGGTAACGTAAATAACACAGCTCTCTCGGTGTTTTGTTGTTGTAGTTGTTAAAACTGCAAAATGGAACTTTTTCCCCCCAAAATATCTTTACAGTAGCTTTTTTATATGACCATTTATGGCTGAATTGTTTTTTCGGTTAGTATATTAACACCTTAGCTCGGGAGTAGGCAAGTTGGGTCCTAGAGAGCCGCAGTACTGCATGTTTTTGATGTCTCTCTCCTCCAACACAGCTGAGAGGCTCCTGCAGAACGTAGTGATGAGCTGGTGATTTGAAACACCTGGGTTGGAGGCAGGAGACACGGAAAACATGGAGAGCCGCGGCTCTCTAGGACCCAACTTGCCTCCCTGCCTTAGCTGTTCACAATGGCTACTCCTGCAAGCTTGTGGCCAATAGTTTTCAGACTGGATTTGGGTTTGAATTTCCTGCGCTCTGTCTGCTGATTAATATCTTGATTTTGTCTAGGCCTTGAAGGAAGATTTCCCCCTCAGCCACGTGATCTCACCTTTCACTAATCAGGAGAGGCGTGAGGGGATGCTACTCAACTTGCTCATCCCGTTTGTGCTCACCGTTGGGTCCGGAAGCAAAGGTATAAGCTTACCTACACACTATAAAAAAAAAAAGTGATTTCGCTCCTAATGTTGTAATGCAACAGTCTTTACTTTGTGTATGTAAATGTGTTCCTCAGACAGCCCCCACCTTGAGCAGCCGGAGATATTCCTGCTGTTGCAGACAGTCATCAACATTCTGCTGCCGCCGCGAATTATCTCCACGTCCCGCACTAAGAACTTCATGCTGGACGCGTCACCGGCTCACTGCTCCACCCCCGGTGACACAGGGAAGGACCTGCGCAGGGAGGGGTTGGCCGAGTCCACCAGCCAGGCGGCCTATCTGGGTACCTTCTTGAGATTTGACATCTTTTTCTAAGGACCTCAAATAATGCTAATGGCAATCAAACATTCGTAGCCCAAAAGGCCATAGGAATGAAAAAAGTGGACCATTTTCAGGAAGGACAAAACAAAGACGGATTGTTTTAAGAAAAGTCTTTAAAAAAAAACAACAACGCCAAAAACGTTTAATGACGTATACTAAAATCCAAATAAATGCCGCCAAAAACGTTGATTGACGTTTACTATGGTATTGTTTTTTTACAATGGGCAGTGCAACGTCTGTCATTGGGGTTGTAAAACGCCAAAACGGCCACTAACTATGGCCAGCAGATGGCAACATTGTATCTCTTTTCAAGGGGCTCCCGTTAGTTTGGAACGAATCTGATGAAATAGAATGTTTTCAAGGATGACGTGAATGATCAAAGTGTAATTTTAATTCATGTCGCGTCACTAAACAAAAAATATTCGTGTCAAAGTCAGTGTTGTGCAGAAAATGTATCTTCACAAAAAGCTTCTTTTCTCCTTATTTCTTCCATTTTCACTTGATGTCTCTCAAATGACCTATTTTCAAATGGTGATTATTAAAGAACGGAACATTTTCAAAAGTACAACTTCTCGTAATATGCTTTCAATTCTGGAAAACACAGATTTTCTGTCTTGGATTTTATTCCTTTTTGTTAAAAAAAAACCATGGCTTTATTCATGCTAGCTATGACAATATGCCACAATAATATCAGAGCGTTTGATTGGCCCAAAGCGAACAGAAATCAAATTACTCAATTGGGCATCAGTCCCACATATCACTAGCATGATAACGTGGCTATCTTAGTTACGGTTGAACAGTTGTCTCAAGTCAACCTTTATGGATAGTAATGAGATGGATGACTGAGCATCTTACAAATTCATTTTTAAAAGTGTGATTTTTTTTTTATTTTTTGATATTGTGACATTAAGTGAAAAATGACTTTGGTACTTATGCTAACAAGTTAGCGATTTGTAGGTATGCATATGAAGTGATAGGGCACAATTGATTGACAGGTTTGAGAGCCTCTGCTGTCGTGTTGTTTGCTTTTCCCGTCCCGGTCACTCACCTTTCTTGCATCCCCAGCTCTGAAAGTGGTGTTGGTGTGCTTCGAGCGCTCTCTGGGGAACCAGTGGTATCGTCTGAGTCTGCAGGTGAAAGAAATGGCGCTCAGGAAGGTGGGCGGCCTGGTCTTCTGGGACTTCATCGACTTCATCGTGCGAACCCGCATCCCCATCTTTGTCCTGTTGAGGCCCTTCATACAGTGCAAGGTGAAGCGCCGCCGCCTCCAACCGCCGCCACACTCGCTTGCTTTATTTCCAACACGTCCTCCTCACCGTCGTCTCCCGTGGCGTCCTCCCGCTCGCGTCTAGCTACTGACGCAGCCGGCCGACTCCCAGGAAGAGATCGCGGCCCGTCACCACATCGCCGACCAGCTGGAGCGGCGCTTCATCCCGCGGCCTCTGTGCAAGAGCTCGCTGTTTGCCGAATTCAACAATGAACTCAAGATCCTCAAGGAGGCCGTCCACAGCGGCTCTGGTCAGAACCGCTCACTGCCGCCGTTTGATTGCCGTCCTCTAGGGATGAAACCGCCATCGAAAAGCCATTTAATATCCATGTGAACTGCTCAAAATGTGCATCCATGTAAAAGCATCGGCGTTTTCAGTTTTTTTTAGTCACGAGTTACATTTACTCTGTTACATTTACTTGAGTAACTTTTTGGATAAGAGTAGTTTTACCACACAATACATTTTTACTTTGACTTAAGTAGATGTGTGACGAAGTAACGCTAATCGCAAATCCCATTTAAGCCCCGCCCCCTTCTCCAGCGCTCCACCGTTGGCTTTTGGAGGGAGCGTCATCTTTTTTTGCATACTAGCATCAATCAAACGATGAACTTGTAAGTGGGCCGTTAAGCTCTGAAACATAATAATAATGCGTTTTTTATGATTTGAAGATGCCAACATTTGCACATAATCTGATGACATTGTTTTTTAAAAATAAATCAGACTTCATGTTTACGCAGTTACTCAGTACTGGAGTATTCATTTCAGCAAATACTTTTTGACTTGTACTTGAGTGTTTTGTTTTTTTGTGACTACTTTTTACTTTTATTTTGAAGTAAAGCTACTCTTACTTGTGTACAATTTTTGGCGACTCTACCCACATCTGATCGTTTCTAGCCGGACCCTTTTTGGGTACGGACACATTTTGGATATGCGGTATTGTTTGGCAGTTCTTTGTGGACTCCAGTAAAAAAAAAAAAAACCTGGTTCGATTTTTTAAGTGGCTCCTTCTTTACTTCATGTGGAAATCAGATGGAATACACACGCGGTGAAACACATGTCGCTGACGTAGTGTCGTATTAGTGCAGTAGAGGGCCTCATTACACTTGTTGAACAGATCCAGTATCTTCAGTCTTGATCTCAAACAAACAAGGCAATAAAAACATAACAAAGGGAAAGCAAGAAAAAGCACAATATGATCAGATGCAAGTTTGAGAAACGGCAGAAATATGCAGAACTCATCAAGTTAGCCCTCCATTGACAATATTTAAAATCTGAATCCATAAAGACGTACACAAGTATTTCAATACATTTTAGAAGATTAAAAGAAGTTTAAGGAGAAATCTCCTTGTGAAGGAAAATAGTCAAAGAAAGCTTCTTTCTTCATCGTATCTGTTTCGCTGCACAAAGCTGACAACGTGTTGCCAGGGCAGAATATTAACCTTAACCACAAAGCGCTGATAACAAGATGAAAATGTATTTAAACAGTCAAAATAGGATTTCATTTTTCGAGTTCAAAAAAAAGAATCATTCAACTTAAGTTACAAAATGTTCATGTTTGTAACGTGGACAAAATGTCGATGTCAAAACTAAAACGTCATTTGGTTGTCAAATGAGTACGATTTGTGTTTATTTTTTTCAAATGGAATCTGGCTTGAGTGAACGCTGACGTCCCGACAATCCTCTGCAGCGTACCAGGGCAAGACGTCCATCAGCACGGTGGGCACCTCCACGTCGGCCTACCGCCTCAGTTTGGCCACCATGTCGCGCTCCAACACGGGCACGGGCACCGTCTGGGAGCAGGACAGCCAGCCGTCGCGCCAGCCGTCCCAGGACACGCTGAGTCGCACCGACGAGGACGACGAAGAGAGTCGGCCACCTTTTCACCTGCCTTTGTTTGCTTGGTATTCGCCACATGACCTCTGCCCTCTCTCCCTCCAGACGACTCCATAAGTATCCCCAGCGTGGTGAGCGAGCACGAGGCCTTCTTGCCCAGGCTGATATCAGAACGTCGATTCTCCAGCCACGCCACCGGCTCGGCCACTTTGCAACCGCAAGCCCCCCGCAGCGCCATGCTGCCCAGCCACAGGTAACGCTTTCATCTGTCTGATGCTGTGGAGAGGTCAAGTCAGTCGCAGGTGGCGAAAAGGCACACAAACCCCTGTCCTCTATTTGCATAATAGCAACCCCCCAAAAAAAGTACTATGAAATGTTCTCATACTGAGAAAAAATGGGCTACATGCTGCTTGTTGTTTAAGAGGTCGCTCATGTTGTTCATGCCATCAAAACATGTTCCCATCGATTTACTTGTCGACCAGCTCACAAAATAAGGCTTAAGTAGCAAATAATAACTGAAAAATGGCATCTTTGTTCCATTTATGCCGCCGTTTCGAACCTCAAGAGCTCAATCCATATTAGTGCTGTCACTATGGAAAAATCGATGAATCAACTCATCGGATTCATTATAATTTTGCATTAAAGTATATTACAAAAGCATTTTCCCCCAGATGATTGTTTACTAACCATTGATTGGTGTTTATTTTGTGTATTCATATTTGTATAATGATTAAAACAAAGGGGGATTAATGTTGTACTATATTACCAGTCGGGTCATTGTTTTCCAAAGTAAAGACAGATGTTTGCAAATGTCTTATTTTGATGAAGATAATCAGTCTTCTTTCATGAAGGACTACGGAAATCAGTCAACAATTTACTGTTGATATGCTGAAATCAGAGGGTTTGGAGCCATTTAAAATAAAATAAAAAAATTGCTCCAAACGTTTATTTGATAATTATAATAATTGTCGATTAATGTGATAATCGATTGTCGATTCATCGATTAACTTTGACAGCTCTAATCCAGATCTCACTTTGGTTGACTTGACCTCTATTTTAATGGTATGGTGAAAAAAGTAACTTCTAGACAAAGGAGTGGAAATGACACATATGAATTTTCAAATGTAGACTGTAAAAGGAAAATGTGAGAAAAATCCTCAAGTAAAGTATAGATTCATGAAAAGTAGCCCATATTTGTAACGAAAACTCATGAAAAGACTGAAACTATAACTGAAAAACATTTTCATCAGTGAAGTAAAAGAAAAACTAACTGAAATTACATTTTACAAATAGAAAACTATCATTATAGCAACAATTTCCTTTAGTTGTGTTTTTTGTCAATGAATATGATACATGAGCGAGCTGCCGCGGATCATTTTAAATGTATTTATGTTGGTAGTACTGTTCAACTGTACAGAAGAAGGAAAGTCGAACAGTAATTTGTAGTGTTGTTCTGAAACTGGTTTAAAACAGTGCATTAAAACAGTGGTGACATGCCGATACCATTAATTCTGACGCTAATATTGGACTTTGGATGCAGCATCTTGTGTCTTGCTCATGCACGCCATTTATGCCGAGCTAAGATATCCTATTGAATGCTCTGAACCACAATGGCAGGACAGCTTTTTCATGTTGAGAAAAAAAAAAAAAAACTTAGGTATCGGTATGGTATTGGCATCGGCATCGGCCGATACTGCAAAGCTAGGTTTCGGAATCGGGGGCCAAAAAACTGTATCGGAACAACGAAATTGTAGTTTACAAACTAACTGAATTTAAAAAACAAAAAAAACTATAGGCTAATGAAAACTCCCAAACTATTATTATAACCCCCATTTGGGAATCTTGTCTCACGATTCAATTCCGATTTTTCGATCAAGGGCGATTTTTGTTTCAAAATGATTTGATTGACCATGTTTTTTGCTTCAATCTATAGATGTGCAAGGAATTGCAATGATCTACTCTAGTCTGACTCGCTAATGCTAATTAGCGCGCTAATCGCGGCACTTTTATCACTCAAAAGAACGGCTCCATGCTGGAAAAAAAACTAAACTTATTGGAATAACTTGATCGTGACCTTTTCCTTCTACTCTCTAATGTGGCTACAAGTTAACAGTGTGTGTGGAACCACACTGCCTCTCAGTGGCCAAACCGGGTACAACATGAACAGCGCTCCAAATAAAGGCACGAACAAACAAAGGCAAGACCGTATCAAATTGAAATAAAATCGATTTGGGGACAATCGATTCTGAATCGTACTAAATGAGAATCTTCTGAGAATTGATTTTGGATTCTTCATACCACTGGTTTTGGTTTGTATGACAATGTTTTTGTTTTTTTGACTCGGCAGCTGCGGATAAGAATGTTTGCAAAGCCGCAGCACTCCCTATAGCCATCAGGAGGCGCTGTGGGTGGTGATGGATGTGGACTTAACAGCGTAAACTCCCGCTCTGCCCCTCCCCCTCCGCCTCCCACCCTTTTTACAGTGAACCCAATGTGCTAGATGAGTCCCAGGGCCTTCTGCAGGAGGGTAACCTCTCTAGGTACAGTGCGCCCCCCAGCCCCGCCCCCTCTCCCCTTCTTTCTGTGTGTGTCCGCTGCATCTGTCCAGCAGTGGGAGGGGCTTGGCCTCCAGACGGCCCTCCTCTATTGGCTGCCTCTCCGTCCGATCACTCATCCGCATCCAGTCCAGTCACCTCGGCCAGTCACAACTTTCCTGTTTCTCTCTTTCTCTCTCTCTCTCTGTGGGTGAAATGTGACTCGTGTCTGTGTCCCCTTCCACTGAGCTCCGCCCCCACTGACCCTCATCTTCTCAGCTCATCAACTGCGCTATCCTAACCAGGCTTCCCCTCCGCCACCAAATCCAAAGCTCACTTTGAGGGTCCTGGGGTCAAGGTGTTGTGGTTCTTTCATGGGTGTGTCACATTGTTTACGTGTCTATCAGGCTTCTCGCTGATCAATTTGGCCGTCCGAGTGTGGATAGCAATCTGTCGGGGCGAGCGGTTCGACTGTGGTAGCAACCCCAACACATGTTGGCCTTTTGACAACAATTGGATTCAAAGCACATTCTTAGCCGGCAGGTCACCAGGTTGCTACTTCAGCCCCCCTCCGTCCCCTGCTGTGTTCCAATCATAGCAAACTTTGTGTGTTGTGAATCGTTGGCTTTCCATCCACTCATTTTGACTCCAATTTTCAACAAATGCCAAAACAAAACTGAATGGAAACGCTACAAATTCCAAAAAGGGCCCAAAATTTGCACCAAGGTTTTTACGCTTGGAGAGGGTGGATTTTGTAGCGTATGGAAAAAAAGGAAAATGCTCATTTTGCTGATGGAAACATGGACAAGACCGCTTTGACTCGATATTACATCACACGTACGAAGAAGCGAAGATTCTTTGCCATTTTCCACGCAAAACGGCAAAGAAACGTAAACTCGTACGACGTCATTGCACGGCGCCGTCGCTTCCTGGGCGTCGTCTTCTTTTAAATGACTGCTGGATCACATCTCTGGTGTATAGCACCACCTACAGCGGCGGAGTCCGCTCTCAATATTCGCATGTCCGTTTTGTGCATTTTCAGTCAATTTGCTAAAAACATTCGAAACAATTGGATGGAAAACTGACTAGTGAGTAGAATAGCACAATAGCTGCAAAGTTGTTGTTGTTGTTGTTGTTGTTGTTGTGCTCTTCCTGCGTTCTCAGTCGCACACGTGTGTTACATGTTGGTGTCTTTTTATTTGCTTGTAGGGTTGCCAGTGTACAGAGCGAGCCCGGACAGCAAAACCTTCTCATCCAGCCTCCGCTGGGGAGGAAGAGAGGCCTGAGACAGGTAAAAGCTTGGATCAGCTTTTTGGGACCGCCTCCTTTTTACAAACACCAAGTCGGGGGTCTCAAACTCACGGTCCACGGGATGATATTTTGTGGCCCTCTTTTGTTTCTTGTTTTTGTTTTGCTGTGTTTGTTGCCTTGGCGGGGGGGGGGGGGGGACTCATGACAGCTGCAAGGTTAAAATTAATCATAAAAAAATGTATATAAAAAAATCCATTTGGTTAACAAAATAAAATAAAATGAAAATGCTTTTTAAAAAAAGGGAAATTAACTGAAACTACATTTTATGTTTATAAAACTAAACCTAACTATCATTATGGCGAAAATGTCCTTTGTTTTTACTTTTTGGTAATTCATGTAAAACATGAGCCTTTGAAGTATTTGAAGCGTATTTTTTCCTGATGTTAACTCACTGATCTGAATATCTGACTGGATTGCCCATACACGCCCGCGCAAGCCGTTGAAGTCACAGGGCGGCCATCTTGCAATCTAATTACAGTTATAATTCTTTCCTTTAAAAAAAATTGACAAGTTTCCTCATGTAAACATCATTAAGCATATCATTATTCATGTATTTAAGGCAAGTTGTCAAATGTCTCAAGTCCTCTTGTTTATGTTTAACAAATTTCAAAACATCATAAATCATGCTGTTTCAACCAAGTCCTGTCTCAAATGTTCTCCCATTTCCATATTGTAAATGTATAGGAGGGTATGCCGAGAAAGGTTTCTTGGGAGGAGCAATATGGCGGCTTCAAAAGTCCCGGCCAATCGGCTGTCTCTTCAGATCCGCGTATTCACTGGAAGAAGGACCTTTGAAAGTGTGACGTCATCGAGCAGCAGCCAATCGAAAAGCACCTTCAGATAGCGTCGCTTCCAGGCCACAATTTGGCCCGCTTGACTTTTAGCTCCAATGGCTCGGATCGCTAGGGAAGAAATGTGTTGCTTTTTTCATTTTGCCATTTCAGTTTATTAAATATTGCGAGCAAGTAAAACACATTAAAAAAAAGAAGAAGAAACTAAAACTAAGCTCTTTTTTTTTTTTACTTAAATGGACAAAAAAAAACTAACAGAACCACTCTGAAAACTGATTAAAACTAACTACATTAAAAAAAAAAAAACTCAAAACGAAGTCCATTTCCAAAACTATAAGAACCCTGGACGGCTGTCGGTGAAATGCAATTCTGAATTTTTCCTCCAAAACAGCCACTTTTGAATGCACAGAAAAAGTTGCTCAAGAAATCCGACAGCGTTACTCAACAACATGCTGAGGAGTTGTCGACCCGGTCACCAATCTTGTCCCTTTTTTTGAATCTTTTTTTTTTTTGTGGAATCCTTAATGTGGCTACAGCGGCCCAAAAGTTGACTTTAAGACCCGTGCACAAAATGCTTTCTGCTTTCATTCTGTCTGAGAGAGAATTTCAATCCATAACTCGGGGGCCCAATACAAAACATGAACTATATTATGGAAGAATAGATTTTGTAGTTTCAATGTGATTTCACAGAAATGATCAAGCAGTTTGTTTTTTATTAACACTGTTCTTATAACATGTGGTTAACATTAGGGCCTGACCAGTCTGATTTTTATGACTTGGAAACTCCAATAAATGAGCGTATTTAAAAAAAAATCTCAAATAAGTCATGTAACAGTTGTAAAGGATTCACACAAAGTTTGTTCTGTTGTGACGGCTTTCCCCACCCACCCCTTTTTGTTGTTACCTTGTAGCTGCGGCGCCCCCTGCTGTCCATTCCAAAGACGGAGCCCCGTGGCCGTTCCGGAGCTCGTCTCTCCACAACTCGCCGGAGCATCCAACCCAAAAATAAACCACTGGGTAACAGCAGCCGTCTTCACGCTCTATAGAGTCAAATAATCCGCTTGGATTTGCCCGTAGATCAATTGGGAAGGGATGCGCACAAAGGTCATAGTGAGGTCACCCGTCTCCCCTGTCACACCTCGTGTCTGTTCCGATGTTTGTTGTATCCCCGGACAGCAAACTGACATTTGTCACTCTGTTCTGTCTCATGCCTTTTGTTTCAAAATAAAGAAACTTTGTTGGACTGTGAAGGTGAGACGCAAGTTCCCCCCCCCCATCTGCATCCTCACCCCGTAGGGCGCTCTGCATGTCTGTCTTGCAACCCCCCTCCCCTCCCCACCCGCCTCGCCTACCACCCCCGCCTCCTTTAGTGGTGCTGATGATGTTCTTGACAGTGGAAGAATTTAGACGCGCCGCGGCGGCGGTATGTTTGACCTTGTGCGCATGTGTGTGCGTGTGCCCCCTCAGCAGCGCAAGGAGACCAAAAGCGGTCTGTCACCTTCACGGAAACGCAAGGGCAGCAAACGTGCGTGGGAGGCAGCAAGCCGTCGACCCCCAGCGGCGCCGACGTCCCCGTTGAGGGCAGGAAGTCCAATCACGCCACACTGGAAGTGCCCGCCGCCTCATCGGCCACCGTCATCGCCGATCTGCACAGTCCCGCCAAAACGCAGGTGAGCGTGTCACAACTTGTCTTTTGTGGATTGCTTAATTGCTTAATCGACTAATCAGATTCATTTTAATTTTGCAATGAAATGTATTATAAAAGTATTTTCCCCCTGATTGCTGTTTATTAACCAGTGTTTGGTGTTTATTTCGTACTTCGTATTCGTATAGTGATTTTTAAAAAAGGAAAATTCTGTGAGCCTTGAAAGATCACTCCGAATGCAGAGGTTCTTTCTTTTCTTTTCTTTTTTCTTTTAATGGATGCCATTCAAGCAGTTCAAATTGCATCGAATTTAGCCAATTTTCTATTCCTCTAATTTCTCATTTGTAGTTCCTGAACTACGACAAGATGAAAATTAAGGCCGGGTATTAGTACTCACACATCCCTAGTTATAGCAAAATGTTATTTCTTCACTATTATATAATAAAATATTTACCAAAATGTTTACTCACTTTTGTGAGTGACCCAAAAAAAAAGCATCAAATGAGTTTAATTTGCACTGAAAACCAGACATGAGCTGAATCGCTTTCGCATTGTGTTGTGTACGACAAGATGGAAGCTAATTTGAAAAAAAAAAAATAGAAGATGGAAGCTAATTACGGTGCTCAATGGTGCCAAACATTGGCAAAAATATTCATAAGTTGTTCACATGTTGGAAACTTTTGAACCCTGGTCTGCAAATCCATATCCAAGCTGCAAATATTTTTGCTGAGCTTGCCTTGCCTCATCTTCGCGTTAGAGAGAAAATAAATGTAATGCAGTGAAGTTCGTCTATTTGCAAGCCCTTGCCCTGAAAAATTGCCTCTAAATGCCACATGATGGTGAGAAGCATTGTTTTGACTCACTTCAACAAGATGGCAGAAAGTTTTTACTTTAATTAGTTAGGCTTGCCCCCCCCCCCCCCCCAAAAAAAACATCCCCAATTTGAGAAGCGCTGCTTTTTAAGTATGTGATGTGAATGCATTGTGTGCAGGTCGCTCCTACCATGAGTAGCAAAGAGAAACGAGAGCAGTGGGGCCTCCGCAGCAGCCTTTCCCCGCCCCCCTCCATCTCTCGCACCTCCACCCCAACACCGCCCCCCCATCCCTGTTCCCCCCTCACGCTCTCCAGAAACAGCTCGCCTTTGTCCCGCACTAGCTCGCCTCTCCCCCCGCCCCTCCCGGTGCTGGGCACGCCGCCGGCCCCCGGCCCTCCGCCGGCCCCGTTCCTTCCTCCGCCGGCCCCGCTCCTTCCTCCGCCGGCCCCGCTCCTTCCTCCGCCGGCCCCGCTCCTTCCTCCGCCAACGGCGTCCCGCCTCCGAGAGAGTCCCGGGGACGCGGACACGGCCGCGCTGCTGCCACAAAGCAAGACGCCGCCGCAACTCAGCGAGGACGAGGGCATGGAAAACCCCCTCCTCACGCCACTCCTGTCGGCGCCCTCGCCTGGCCGACTTCCCCTTTCTCCTGTTGACCTGGACTTGGATGAGTCACATGTGTAAAGTCCGTTTGATTTATTTCGGGCAATTGTCGGCAGACGAGGCGGGTCAAGCCATATCGTCTCATGATGACAGCAGCAACTCTCTTTAATGTACAAAACATACACAGTAGACTTACACAACACTGTGACGCTTACAATTAAGTTATTATTGTTATTATTATTCTCTTCTATAACAGAATGCATATTTAAGCAGCGCTCTGAGCATCCGCAAATGATATCATTAAAGGGACATTCAGTGCTCCCTAGCGACATCTAGTGGTAAAGTAATTATTCATTCGTTTTTAAAAACGATTGTTTAAGTCGATAGTATGCAAGAAAATGTTGTATCGCATAAACATATTTTTATATATATATATATATATATATATATATATATATATATATATATATATAATTGGGGAGTCTAGTAATCACTAATGACTGAAGCTGCCATGTTTGGCCGCCATCTTCCTGCTACGGATGCCGTCACAGATCTGAATATTTGACTGGATGGCCGACAGGCCAAGACTTTTGAAGCCGCGAGGCCGCCATATTGCTCCTCCCAAGAAACATTAGACTTTTGCGGTATCCAAATTGGACAACATTTGAGACAGTACTTAGCAGAAACAGCATGATTTTATGATGTTAAATTTGTTAAACATAAACAAGAGGACATTTTATAACTTGCCTTAAATACATGTAGAAATGATATGCTTAATGATGTTTACAGGATTATTAAAGAATTATAACCACTTCAACAAATCTGTCAAATCTAATACTGAGTTCTAAGTAACTGAGCAATACAAGAAAAATCTTCAAAGCAGCACATACTGTCCACTTGTTAATTTTTTAAAAATGTTTTTAACTTGTTCAAAATAGTCACCACCGCGCCGCAAACCCCCAACCCTGCGCCCCGCGGGGCACTATACGAACTGCCTACGAGCTATCTATGTCTAATCTGTCTGCCGTTGCTGGCCGGGCTTCACAACAGCTGCCAAGTCGCCGAGATGCTCGTTTGCTCCCGCAATCTAAGAATGTGCTCTCTCTGAGCCAACGTAATGTGCATGCTTGTAATGATATTCTTTGACCACTAGATGGCGCTGGGAAGCACTGAATGTCTCTTTGAATGCAGTAAATATCTATGAGGGTATATTTAATGAAAAATGCTGTTATATGCGACAACATGTTATTTATTCTTCAATAATGATTAATTATAATCACACACCATTTTATTTTTAAATATTCTCAAATACCGAATTGAATATGTAATGTGTTCATTTTGCTGTTGTCTGTTGCGGTGCCGTCGTAGTCATGACCTCGTTTCTCATTTCACGCCTTAATGGAAAGTCTCAGATAGCTTTAGATTAGATTCTTTTCTCGAGCGCAGTCAAGTCATGTCGAAAGCTGAGCGTTTAGGATGTGCCAAATGTCCAACCAACACACCGGTTGTCAATCGGATTCCTCTTTGTGCAACGTCACACGTTTATTGCCGCAACTTGTTCATGTGCTCTTGTTCTGGCCTGTTACGACCGAGCAATAATTGTGCCATTGACTTGTATTTAATGTATGTGAAACAAACATCAAATATATGGATGATGATGATGATGATGACGGTCTATACATACTTTATAATAGTCATAGCCGAAAATCATCATTACTTACTCAAGGCAAAGTTTCAGATTTCTCTAAACCAGATTTTGCGTTATTTATGTATCAATAATATCTTCAAGTGCTGCTCAAAAGTGTGTGAACCTCTTGAGCAATTTGGATTTTCCAATTGTTTCAACCTGATTTTCTTGTTCAATCTGAACCATTATATTCTATATGAAATAACAGGTCTATGTTTATCAATTCAATGCATTGTTGTTTTTTTTAATCCATTGTGTAGTCAAAACTTCATTAAAAAGAGTTTTTGGTCAATTCATGTAGGTGCAAAAGTAAGCGAACCCTGAGCTGCATTGCTTAAAACAAGCAGTCAAGTAGGACCAGATAAGACAAATTGGAAGCTAAACCAGCCACTGAAATGGACCAATGACATGAGAGGTTGAGCCAAGAAATTGTGCAAGACTGAAACGGAGACAAAAGCACGTCACGTCTTACCCGGGTGAAGCCATCCAGGTCAGTCATGCTGAGAGGAAGAGAAATGTCAGGAAGTGGCGAGTGACGGCACATCGGACTGGGCAATGCTAGTAAGTCATCTAAAAAAAAAAAAGAATGGAGCTTCATCATTCCGCGGTGAAGCAGATCATCTGCAACGAGACAACACTGAAAATAACTATATATAAATATGTATGTTTTCAGAAATTAGGGGGACAATGAAGAACAAAAACAAATCCTAATTGCTTTATTTAAAATGTAAATTTCATGTTCATTCTGCATAATCATTTTTATTTATGTAAATGTGTTATTCATAATTGATTTGTCTTACGCAAGTCAAAACCGGTTTTATGATGATTGGCATTGCAGACAAATCATTTAATTATGTGTGATTTATTGTTTAGCCATTATTTCAATTGAGAATTTTACAATGGATATTTTCACACACACCTACGCACGCACGTATCTACATACACGTACATTACATACACCCCCACCCCCACCCCACTCGGTGGTGACATGGGTTCGAACCCTAAGTGGGTGGGCAGTGCCTGCACGTTATCATGCACCTTTTTTTTTTTTTTTTTTTTTTTGAGCACCTGCAAGATGGGAATGGACACGCCCCCAGCGGCATGGGAGATTTCTGGAGGGGAGGGGTGGGAGGCACCCGTGTCATTTTTAATTCTTCATGTGTTCAGAACGCATCTTATAATTCACAGAAATGAAAAATATGTATGATGAGGTGCCAGCCAGTTCAACTAATTTTTTGCTTCATAGAATAATTTAAGCCTGCATGCTTCCATATTTAAAAAAACAAGAGTTTCCCAAAAAGACACTAAATGTGTCGAATAAATGTGTGTCTCCATGGAGAGGAAGCACTGAATAAAAGATGTCTGCCATGGCTTAATCGGCAGTTCGGATCCCACGCACGCACGCACGCACGCGCGCACGCACGCACACGTGCGCGCGCCCTCCCTCCCTTTCATTCATCCCGCATGCATCCTCCCTCGCTCGCGCTCATTTTCCGTATTTGGCGTCAGATGCCGAGCACGCGTCCACTTGTTTCCCGCAGAGCGAAGCAGCTGCTCGCTGTGCTTGCTCTTCTGTGACCGATCCACGAGCTGATCTGGCCAACAAACGGCCGGGGAGGCGCTCCTCGCCGCTGCCGCACTGCAATTTGGCGCAAAGCTCCAACTACCTGTTAGCGTCTGGAAAAGAAAAAAAAAGGAAAAAGCGGACTTGTGGCCGCTTGCACACTCGCTCGTCGACACGAGAGGAAACAAGAGCAAATCGAGGTTTTTTTTTTTAAGTTTTTTTTGTTTTTCATGTCTCTTTCTTTCTAAGAGGATTCCAAGTGGTGACCTTGAGAAGAATCATCTGGTCAGTGTTGGCGAAGGGTGCACGCACGCGCGCACGCGCCGACGATCCAGCCTCGTGCGTGCACTCACGGGAGGCTATGAGCGCCGTCCCCCACCTGGACAGCAGGCTGCTGCCCATCCTGATCCCCATGATGGGATGCTTGATGCAGCTTGACGCAAGTAAGTGGCTCGTCGCGGTTGTCTGACGCTCGAATCTCAAACACGTCATGGGCCGAGTCCGTATGGGTTGGCACGTGTGCGCCTTAAAACGTGGCCATCGGTGCATGTGCCGTGAGAAAGGATTCCATTCCAAGTAGACATTTAGAAAGCAAAGAATTAGTTTAAGGCACTTGCCTTTAGGATAGATGCCAGATCAACAGTTTGGTGAGCCCGTTTTTTTTTTAATGAATGGTGTCTCTTATTGTAAAAACAGCTGTGCTGTTTCAACCTGCACCCTAAAAACAGATTGGTCAAACTAACAAAATAAGAAGAAGTTACATTCGACCAATGTAGCTGGTTATAAAAGTGCCACTGAAAATCGTTCTCCACATTCGAGCCTGAGAAAATGGTGAGCAGCAGCAGGGGCCGCGCTCGGGAATCATTTGGTGATCGAAGCACTCAATTCCAAGCTTTAATGCTGAGTGTCAAGCAGGGAGGCAAAATCTAGACACACAAACACCATATAATATTCTAATCACTTATATTAATAGATACGTTTAGAATACAATAAATATATTTCTAAACGATCTATCTATATTTACTTTCTATTGTAATCAATTTCATTGGTTGTTTGGCTAACCAATAAAATTGGTATATGCCCGTAATCACCCAGAATGGTCAATGTCTGACCAATCTATTGATTAATTAAGCCAATATGATCTTAACCAACTAGATTGGTAGTTGTTGTTTTTTAAACAAATCTATTTTTAGAGTGTGCGTTAGACATTTTTCTCTTTTTTTCTATAGTTGACAATTTGATAGACGATCACAAATAATAATTAAAAAATAATAATCTTATTACTGCCCTAAGAAAAAATCGAAATGGTTGTGGTGGTTTAAAGTTGAATTGGTCCAAACTTGTTCATGTAGCCAATATTTGCTAATCTGCAGCAATTAAGTGTCAGGCACAAAAGATAAATGCTCTTCTCTCAGATGACAGAAAGTACATAACTGACCTGAGTGAGAAAAAACAAACACTTTTTTTACTTTTTTTAGTTGTTTAGTTGTTTATTTATTTATGATGTATGATACAAGTATATGTGTCTTGGTGAGGGGTGTACAAAGCAAAGTTGATGCCAGGTTCGAGCACAATTTATTATAAATGAATAACTTGTAAAAAAGAAAAAAAGATGAATTATTGTTGGGGGAGGGGGAGCAGCCAGAAGATTTTTAAACTTGCTGTGGGGTATTAACAGGCGCTGAAAGAAAAAAATATTTGTGTAATTCTCAGCCACTGCAGCTTTTTTTCACTGAATGTTGTGTTAAAATGCGCTTATATTATCAGCAGTGATTTGCAGTTGCTGTAATATGTATGATATAATATGTCATCATAAGTAATAAGTCAGCCTGCTGTGTGGCAGGCGGCTCATCAATCCAATGACAAAGCACAGAGCGGATGGAAAAGTTCTGCAAACATCTGTTCAAATATGTTGTTATATTAGAACCACTTCAATCAATTCAAAAGCTTAACATGTCCTATAATCTGTCGAGAAGTGCTAGACAAGTAACAAATTCAGCCCAGACGTGGGAAAGTGTGTTTGGGAGCGATGCCGGGTTTTTGCTTTTCTTCAGATGGAACTCGGGTCTTAGTCAAGGTTTGAGGGAAATATGAACGCTTGCAAATCAAAGTCAAAGTCAGTGTTGGCACAGAGGCTTCAGGTTTTAAAGAAAATGTCGGCCAACTATAGAACACCTGGAATGCATCTGGGGTCATCAAAGTGAAATGGCAACACGTGTGCGCTGACTCCCTTTCGTCATGAGTTTGTTTTATTCTGAACACAGCCACGTCTTAGTTATAAGAGGGTGTGCACACTTGTGCATCCTCATTGTTTTAGGTTGTTTATTTTCACTTCCTCTCTTGAAAAGGACTTTTTTTTTTTAAATATTGCTCTCCTTTTTCATATCATAAAAACCTGCCATCTGAACAGGGGTGTGAAGAATGTTGAGGTCGACGGTATGAAAATGAGCATAGAAAAAAAACCGTTGCCAATAGGAGCAAACCTGGCAGTATGTTCCTGAAGGGGGCGCTGTGTATCCTTTCACACATCGGCTGATTCAGCTTCATCAGCGGCAACGGCGGCCACTTGTTTGGGGGCAAGTGGCTGATTTATGCCTTCATATTTCAAGTAGAAAAACAGCTGCTGTAAAGCCGTCAAAAGCGTAATCGATTGTCCACTCGGGGAGATCCCAAAGCCGTATCTCTTGCTGACCAGTCTCTCGGACCTTTTTAATTAGCTGCAGTGCAAGTCTACAGGTGTTTCATTCTTTGACATTCCATTTGAGCAAAGCATCTCTGTCGGAGGAGGCTCATCTGCATTCAGGTTAGCTTTCAGGTTTCTTTAACGTCAACAAGGATTGTAATCTTCCGCATTGGAGAAAACACTGCGTAAACCTGCAAGAACATGTTAGTTGGCTTTCCACACACCCACCCATTTTTATTGTGAAATAAAAAACCTAAATGAAAACGCTAGAAATTTAAAAAAGTTTTTCCGCTTGAAGGGGGTGGATTTTGAAGCGTATCGGAAAAAAGGAAAATGGGAATTTTGGCAATGGAAACAGATTTTGCGAATAAATGCTGACAAGACAGGATACATGGCGCAAGTTTGGGCCGGATATGACGTCACATGTACCTTTGTAGTCCCAAAGCAATGTCGGACGATAAAGTAAGGTATCAAGACCTTAAATTTGTGTTCTCATTTTGGTGTTTTTAATATTTCTTAGTTTAAGATCCCTGGCATATTTTATTTAATTAATTTTTTTCCTTTATTGTTATTGTGAGATTGTTGTGTACTGTGATGATGTTTGTTTGATTAATGTTTGTTAAATAAAGCATTAAAAAAAATACAATAAAAGTAAGGTATGTTTGGGGGGGGGGGGGCAAACGGAAATCTTTTTGGAATTAATTAAAGAAGATAATATTAATGCAATTTTCGATGGAAAACAGCAAAGAAACGCTACAGTTTATCGATTATATATTTTTTAATGCTTTATTTAACAAATTGAAATCACAAGCCAAACATGGCAAACATTAAGAAAACAAACATCACAGTACACAACAATCTCACAATAACAATAAAGGACATAAAATAAAATAAAAAATATGTCAGGGGTCTTAAACTAAGAAATATTAAAAACACCAAAAAATGAGAACACAAAATGAAGGTCTTTGATAGCCTTCTTATTTTTGGAAGTAGAGATGGATTGTAAATATACATCTATCTCTTTCAAAAACAGAAACAAAAATAGGTTTTCACTTTACACATTTACATTTATGAATATACAACTTAGCAAGATAAATGAAAAGATTCATCAAGTAATGCTACGGTTTATCAAGAATTACAAACGCAAACTCGTACGACGTCATCACACGGCACATTCGCTTCCTGGTCTTTTTCTTTTTCTTTTATATTACACACATCTCGACGGTGTATAGCGCCACCTACAGCGGCGGAGTCCCGTCTCAATATTCGCAAAAGAAGAACAAATGGAAACCAGCAGAAGTTGCATTTTCAGTAAATGAGCTTAAAACATTCGTAACAATTGGATGGAACTTGACTTGTGTCCGCAGTTGTTATTTTAAATGATAATCTGTTGTCAGTTTCATTACCTGCTTACATAAAGTTTAAATACATTCATAATAACTTATGTCATATTATGAAAATAGCAAGCATCACTTCTTTTTTTTGTTCTCTAAATGAATGTGATTGGTGCTCACAGCAGGCGTCATGGTGGCCAACTGGTTAGCTGGCACGTCTGCCTCCCAGTGCATGCAGAACTTGTGAGATGAAATCCGGGCTTTTGACCTTTCTGGGTGGACTTTGCATGTTCTCCACCACACCGAGCAGATCGCCACATTGACAACCAAAATGTGTTTACAACAGCATTAAATTGAGGATTGTTCAAAAATTGGACTATGTGGAGCAAACCGATATCTTTGCATATTAAACATTCTCAATAAAAGCTGTTAGTAATAGTGGTCGTGGTATTACTATTGAAAGTATTGTCGCGGGCCATATCAAATCTTTGTCCGGTTTGCCGCAGGCTGCTAAAAACGTAGTCTTGACATCTCTGCTTTGAGTGAATGTCAGAGAGATACTAAATGAACAATAGGCTTATTATTGCAGTCGTAGTTTGCAGTGGTGGCAAAGTGCCCGGCATCGTACTGTGAGAGGTGTTTGGGAGAAGATTTACTTGAACAAATGGAGTGGTCGCTAAATGTAACGCGTCTCCTCAGCGGTTGCTGCGATGCTGGAAAACATTTGGAAACGATCCCCGAGTTCCTGTCAGCTGTCAGGAGGCTCATAAAAATCCAATCTCATTTGTTGATTTACAGCATCTACATCAGCATGTGCAGCTTTCATTGTCTTTACGGCAAGCAGCGCACGCACATTCATCCTTCACGGAGAGCCATTAGCCAGATGAGGCTGTCCCGGTCCATCAGCAAACTGTTTGTTGCCGGTGTTTTAGCATCTGGGCGTGGAACTAAAATTCCAACAAGGCTCATATTTGTTTTTCTGCGTCAGGAGAAAAGAAGTCGAAAGGAGGCGGAAATTGCTGGAGAATGTGCACATAAAGTTCCATTCACGATGCGTTTGGTATCGCATTGTTTAGAGTGCAAGTTTGAAAATGCAAACAGAATGAATGGATTCAAAGTGAATCGGATTTGCCTCTTTAGGATCTGAAATTGGCTTCTAAAGACGTTTTGCATAAATGTGTCATTTGCACACAGTGGCCTCTAGTGGTAAATTTATCGGACATTTTATTCAAATGTAGTCTTAGTTTTAGTCCAATTTCAATCACACTTTTTTTTTTATCATCGTTCGTCCACCTCAACCCCGTTTTTATTTAGTCAACTTTTTTTTCAGTTTTTTTTTCTGTTTCCTTTCTTAGAAAAAAGAGCTGAATTTTTTTTTCAACTTTTAGGCGGCTATTTTAGTCCAAGAGAACTGTCAACATTTTAGTCTAGTTTTAGTCAGGACAATCATTTTACCACTGTATATATTTTTTGTCAGCAAATAATGTTGAACATTTCAGATCTAAAATTATCCATCTATCCATCCAGTTTCTTAACCCCTTTGTCCTCACAAGGGTCGCTGGAGCCTATCCCAGCTGGCTTCGGGCACACCCTCAACTGCTTGCCACCAACTCACCACTTATTGAAGAAATCAGGGTTCTTCCTGCATACAAAATTCAGAGGCGGCCACCTGCGCCTAATTGGCTCGCCACTTCCAGCCTGAGCCAGTGATATCGCTTAACACAGCGCTCGGCTCCAGTTGTGTTGATTGAGCTCGGCAGGAACGCATTTTAACTGCAGTTGCAGTGTTGTGCCATTATGGAGGCGCTATATCAACAGCAGTGTACTGGAAAGACCTGACGCAACAACCGAAGAAGAAAAGGCTTCTTTAAAAAAAAATATTTAAAAAAACTTTATTGAACCAAAGAAGAAGCCGTTGCACCCGCCCATTTCCTGGCTGTGAGGCAGAGGTGGCGCGCTCCAGACATCGGCAAAGTCATAAAAACACAGCATAAACATAATATTGTTTTACAACAACGCTGAACTATATGTACAATTTAATATGTACTAGTGGATGAATTTTTAATGATTGTTTGATGATAATTTTTAATGGCTGCAGGATAATGGTATAGGTCACCGACGCGAGTACCGATACCGATACCTGGTATTGGTAGTCACCCATCATAGTCAGAATAATACCACATCTGAAAAAAATAATGCAGGAATTGTCAGTGAGACCCTAAATGTTTTCATCAAATGCCTCATTCAAAATGGCAGTTTTTGGGAAAAGTAAAAATATGTCCTGAAGCCAAACCAGAGACAAGGGTTGCAAATCATCTTTGGTTGGATTTTTTTGTTTGTCTGTGTTCAATACAGTAAACAATGTATATAATCTTCCAAATATCCATTCCCACTGTGTGCATGCGTATTATGTTACCATGGCAACAGCTGCACCCGCCGCCCCGGTGAACGTGTCGGTGACCCAGCTTCGAGCCAATTCGGCCAAAGTGACCTGGAACGTCCCGCAAGGAGACACCGTGATTGGATACGCCGTCTCGCAGCAGGTATGTTGTTGTGAATATTGACTTTGGGGATGCGAGTCAGTGAGAGCAGCGTGAGAGAGGGAAGCCAACGAGCGTGATGTGAAGCCCAGGGTGCGCCTCGCTCTCTTGCTAAGGTCAAACTGAAAGATAATCCTTGTCAATCATCTCAATATGTCTCTGATTAAAGTCAGATAGTCTTTTCAGTTTGCAAACTGAACATTCTCCTCTGGGAAATCAGAAGAAGAAAGAAAAGTTGGAGTAAAACGCCACTTTCAAGTTGATCACGTGATGAGCGCTAATTCAAGAGCTAGCAAGAGAGCGTACGGCCTGCTGTCTGTTTTTTTTTTTTTAGCTGCCTGTGCCATATCTACTAATGCGCGTATTGCATAATTATGTACACTATGCATACGCTGTGGTGGTCACTGAGGTTCTGGTACCATCATCGGCCCGCCAGGTGCCAGAAACCTTTCACAGCATCTCGGCCGCCCATCGCAAATGAAATCAAGGGCCATATTCACCAAAAAGGACCAAAACATGTGGAGGTGAGTCAACGGCTGATCGTAGATGACGGAGCATGTTGATTGACGAGCACAACAACCCCAAAAATGATTTTTCACGCTCATCAAAATCATACCTTTGCATCCAACAGCAACATAAATGCTCACTAGCGTTAGCATTAGGCTAGTGGCTTGGAAAGCTAAACTATGTTGATACCTTAAATCAGGGGTGGGCAAACTTGGTCCTGCAGGTTTTGGATGTTTCCCTTCTCCAACACACCTGATTCATAAGATCAGCTCATCAGCAAGCTCTGCATGAGCCTGATAACGATCCTGTTCACTGCAATCAGGTGTGTTGGAGGCAGGGTTATTATAGTTTGGGAATTTTTCATTTTAGTTAGTTTCTATTTTGTGTTGAGTTTTGGTTTTTAAATTTAGTTGCTTTTAATTGGTTTTCAAGGTGGTTCTGTTAGTTTGTATTAGTTTGAGTTAGTTAATAAATGCTTAGTTTTAGTTTGGTTAGTTTCAGTATTAGTTTTAGTTTGTTTGTTTTTTAATGTGTATTACTTGTGCGCAATATTTAAAAAAAAAAAACATGGGAGCAATGTCATCTGAAGGTGCTTTTCTATTGGCTGCTGCTAGATGACGTCACTTTTGTGTGACACAATTTTACATGTCCTTATTCCAGTTAATATTAAAAATAATCTACTTAAAATCACATTTAAAATCTTCCCCAAAGGCTCATACATTAAATTTATTACCAAAGACTAAAATGAAGGACATTTTTGCTATAACCATGGTTAGTTTTAGTTAGTTTTGTAAACATAAAATGTAGTTTCAGTTAGTTTTCGTTTTTTAAAAAGCATTTTCGTTTTTACTTTCTTTCGTTAACGTAATTGTTTTATTTTATTTTAGTTTTTTCGTTAGTTTTAGTTAACTAAAATAATCTTGGTTGGAGGAGGGAAACCTCTAAACCTGCAGGACTCTGGCCCTAGAGGACCGGAATCGCTCACCCCTGTCTTCAATAATCTAGGTGTAGGCTAAGGCTTCGTCCAGACGGAAGCAAAGTCGGCCTCGTTCTTCAAACAAGTCTCGTCCACACAGAAGCATTTCGAGACTTGCGTGTGTCCAAAAGAAGACGCTGAGGACGTTTCATGGCTGTAATGTATATGCCAAGTCTGGAGTGGCGCTGTAGCGCAGCTACAGGGAGTTAACGGAAAGCGTAGAAGAAGAATCAGCCAAGAAGACAAACACTTTTCCCCCTCTAACTTGATTGCAATCTACAGAACAAACATGGCTTTGCGCGTATCGAAACAACAAGAAAAAGACGAACACAGGAGAAGTGACACGTACAACACCGCTTGTTGAACGTGGGAATGAAGAAGCCAAATATTTTGCGCAAAACCACTGCGACGCGGCTATCCGCCATTGTTGTTGACAAAAGTGATCGCTTTCAAGCTCCGAAATTGCGCCACCGTGTGGACGAAAGGCTTAAACGGTAAGAAACTTGTGCGGATACATTAAAACGGGCTTTTGTGTGGACAAGAAACTGAGGCCGCAGTCTGTTTGATTTGAGTTGAGTTGAATTTTGCTTGACAGCTTCCACTGGGAGTGGCATTAAACTGCAGCAGGCCAAATAAAATTGAAAAACAAACAAATCGAAAGCATTTGCAACCTCATCTTGCAAAGAAAGCTGCAACAGCAGTTTTTCAAAATACTGCAGCGATGAAACAATATATAGTCTCTTGATGTCTTGATTGTTTCTTAGCATTAAATTAAAGTCAAAGAAGGTGAAAGTGGCTCTTTTTGTGTATGCAGCCCCCAGATGAACAAGTTGACTTATTGTGAACGCAATTGACGCGACCATCGCTCTAACATTTGACATCTTGTCCACTCTTTTGGGCAGCAGACTTGGAGTGGGCGTTTGCCTGCAGCTTCCTCTTTGTTGTTTTCTGTTTTTCGGTGGCCTCTCATCATGGCCGCTTTACGTAACGCAGTAACCTTGCGTCACCTCAGAGAGTTGTCAAGTGAGTGAGGAGGTTTTCAGTACTTTGTCATCAGGGATTGCTTTGGATGGACATCAAAAGACACTTTGTTGTCCTTGGTTCCCTTTGCCAGAATCAGGTGGGGATTTTCAAAAAAATCCACTTTTGCTTTCAAGCGCTGCAACATGCAGGAAATCTGCAGACAAAGATTTGCTTCAAATCCCAAAGCACTTACGCGATACTCTCTGACACGCACACAAACACACACGAGTCCATTTGGGAGACGCAAAACCTCGATGTTTTTTAAAAAAAAAATAAAAATATCGACAGATCCAATCATGTTTGTATTCATAGGGGATCGAGTTGTGAAGATTTGTATGTGCCTGCTACAAATTGCAGCATGAGAGGGCAACCTTTGACTTCCTGGCATTGATGAGCATACTCTCTTACACTCTTTTTCTTTTTCTTTTCACCGTTGCGGGATAGCAAATGTCCCGTGTCAGGCTAGAGCGGAGGTGGGCAATCTCGGTCCTCGAGGGCCGGAGTCCTGCAGGATTTGGAGGTTTCTCACTTCCAACACAAGCTGATTCCAATCAACAGGATCGTTACCAGGCTTATGCAGAGCTTGCTGATGAGCTGATCATATATCAGCTGTGTCGGAGAAGGGCAACACGCAAAACCTGCAGGACTCCGGCCCTCGATGCCCACCTCTGGGTTAGAGTGACTTCAGGTCAGGCTTGGACGCTGTGAATGGCTTTGAAAGGACGCTTGTGCCGCGCGGGGGCCCGCCTGCGGATAGCACTCGGCCATTTGTTGCTGTGTGTCGCCCGCAGAGGCAAGACGGCCTGATGCAACGCTCCATTCGTGAGGTGAACACATCGAGTCGCTGGTGTGTGCTGTGGGACCTGGACGAGGACACGCACTACAGCGTGCAGGTGGCACACACGCTTTTGTTTCTTGACACACGTGTGACTTCACAAAACCAAGCAACTCACGTGTTTGGCCCATTTGGGCATTTGTGTCCAAAATGCAATCAAAACGATTACAATTCCAGTCGTGACGACATTTCTATATTTGTAATGACTGGATGATGAAATATTGGCTTTGCTCCACTTTCTTGACGCAAAGACGTGATCTTGCAACAGCTTGCTTGTTGTGCATGTGGACACGGATGCTGCTTCTCAACACTTTGTCCTATCGTCACCTTTAACACAAAGTTGTCATGTAGCACTTTTCCCATAATAAATATACTACGCATTTCATCGAAATTCAATTACAATTTCGATTACACTCCACAATAACAAAATCTGCATAATTGTTTAAAAAAAAAGATTATTAATACTAATTTTTGAGTTGTACACAGTTGTATACAGACTCCTCTTTGTCTACTGTTATAAGGGGCAGAGTACGCTTGGCTAAAATTCTTATCAATAAGTAATTTTTCTTCAGATTTTTGTAGGTGGGTTTCTTGTAGGAGGCAAATATCTGCTTTTAATTTTAAGAGATGGTCTAAAGTTTTTATTCTTTTTGCTTGTGAGCGAGCGCCACAAACATTCCAGGAAACCAGAACTAATTTATGCATACAAACAATATGGACTCAGTCCTGTGTATATATCTGCATAGGCCATTTGTCAATATTGGCATGTTATAGGATAGAATCAAAGTGGTTAGGTGGCTTATGTAATTTGTGTAAAATATGAGGTGACGTGTAAGTAAATATAACAGTGAAAACACGGGTTGGGAGGTGAAAGTGAAGGAAGTTAGCGGGGAATTAAACAACATTAAAATACACCAGTAACTGGTAACCCAAGCGAGATTTTTTTTTGTTTAAATCTACTTTTAGATATAGTTATGTATTATTATTATATTTATAATATAGCCTAAACATAATGAGTATTCATATTTTAGGTTTTATAACCACATATACAGTATATGTATACATCTAATAATCAAACAAAGTTTAGTTCCACCAATGCCATTTAGAACAGCCAGGGAGTGGAGTTGGGGTTCCGGAATAGTTGGCCATCGATGTATAGTTTATCGACGACCATCGCAGTCCGTTTACCCTCCTGCCTATTTTGTTTCATTATAGGAAACAGTACCTTTCGCCGCTCATTAATCTCTCTCGGGAATTGGTCGTTCATTCCAAATGAGGTCCCTTTACGCTCCCGTCCTTTACTTTTAACGAATTCTTTCTGTTTAAAATGCTCAAACTTGGCGATAATAGGACGGGGTCTGTTGCCCCTACGGGCTCCAAGCCGATGTACCCGGTGAAAAGAGATGCTATTTACCGACTCCTGAGGAATTTTTAACGACGTCGTCATCATTTTTTTTATCTCAACCTCTGGATTGTCAGAGGTATTCTCGGATATTCCTGAGAATATTAAATTCTCCTGCATGCTACGGGATTGAATATCCAGAACAGTTTCTTTTAGCGTTTTATTTTCCTTTTTAACGGTTTCTAACTCGGCTGAAACGGTCACGAGTGTAGAGTGTAACTCGGCGTTGTCTCGTTGGAGATCACTTACTTGTTGGCTGAAGAATTCCATACTTACTTTCAATTCTTTGACGTCCTCGCCGATTAGGGAGAGGACCTCTAATTTTTTATTTATGGACTCCAGCATACTGACCGAAAGCTCCGTAGTGGCTAGGTTCTCCGTGTCCGTCGCTGAATCATTTTTCCTCTTTTTCGAAGGTTTTCTCGACAGTTTCTCGACGGAAGGATTCTAAACCATCGCGCAGCTGTAAAAATATGCGTCGATGAAGCGTTCAAGGTCCTCCACGTTGGGTGGTATTCCAAATCTGTTGGATGAAAAAGAGAGGGGGAAAAAAAAAGAAAGGCAAGATATATGATGGTTAAATTTGGATTAGTTTAGTATAATAGAGCTAATTGTATCTTAGCAGCAGGGCGCCGCCATGTTGGGGTTTCCCGGTCTCGCTGTAGGTCTCGCGATAGTCACAGCATCTCGCGCATGCGTCCAAGCTTCAGAATCTCTGAAGTGTTTCTATTTTTTAATTGGTCTTAACATTTTTTAATTCTGAAGCATTGTCTTGTTTTGTACCCCCAAAAAGTTAGAAAACTCGTGATTTCAATTATTACCAAAACTAATTGTGATTATTTTTCCCATAATCGAACAGCCCTCTACTGTCGTGGATCCAAACAAAAATTGCATCTGCATGCTGCAAATGTCATATGTTTACCGACACCGCTGATTTGTTTGCAATGCTTTTCATACATGAAAGGTGACGAATGTCAAAGTCTCCCTTGGCAGCCTCCATTTTGTTTCTGTACGCGACCACCAGGAAAGCTGAAGCCGAGCTTCGCGTCGACTGACGGGAAGACTTCAACAAAAGTCATCAGCGATCGCGTGTCATTGAAAGCGGGATGAAGCGCAATCGCCCTGCGGCAATGACTGAAAAGGATTTCTGCAGGCTGTAGATTTAATGTCATTATTCTTATTATGATCAAGGCTGAGTTGACAAAAAAAAAAAGCACAAGGGCAGGGAAATGTAGGAAATGTCATTGTGATTTACTGTGAAGTGGGCAAAACGTGTTTGTTTTCAAATAGCCCTCAACACCCGTTTTCAGAAAGCTTTCAATCTTATTTGTGTTCAGGTTCAGTCTGTTGGGCCGCACAGCGACGGCCAACCCAGCCGCGCCGTCCACTTTCGGACCTTGGAAAGAAGCGACCATTACCCTGCCGGAATGCTGCTCGACCACCGTAAAACTGCTCTTTCCTTTGGCATGCACGCACCAAAAATCTTCCGCAACAAACCTTTGACACCCCAAAAAAATACTTTCACCTCTCCAAGTGTGACCATAACGACCAACACATTTTTTTTAGAAGGCGGGGGCAATATTACGAGAAAAAGAATTGCAAATTTGTCGTAAATCGAGTAAAAAAAAAAAAAAAGCTGAAACTTACAAGGAATACTCGTAGCCTAGCATTAGTCTAATGTGAAGATTCATTGGTGGTTTTTGGAACACTGTTTATAAAATGAAATGGCAGGATGGAGACTTCATTTCATTTCATTCTTCGTTTCAACTCGACTCGTCACACACGCAAGGCAGCTCGAGCGACAACACTTCCTGATCAGCTGACTAAACACGAACCAATCAGAAGCTAGCATACTTAAGGTAAATGCAAGTGAATGACGGAGAGCAGCAGATTCCACACGTCAACTTAGATACTTGTAGAAAAAATAAATAAATAAATATATATATATATGAATGTGTAAGTAATAATTCTGGAAACAGAAATGTACAAGTAAATATACATTTTAATAAATGACCATAAATGCTTGATCCTCGAGGTGTGGCCCTTCGCAAAACGAGGCGTCTTTGTCGCTGGCCGCACCCAACGCTTCAAAGTTCGAATGCTTCACATAATACGCTTAAAGCAATTACAACCTCCTTATTTGAAAACCGGACCGAGAAGTATTGGCACATGTGAGTAGAACGCTACGTGTATTTCTCATAAGTTTCCCAGTTTTTTTCTCCGAATATTGCCCCCGCCCTCTGAAATATATACATTTATACGTCGCATAAACATGACATTCTGATGAATATTACATTTGTGGAATATGAGTTATGAAATGAATGTTGTAACAACCAATCACAGCTCAGCTTTCGAAAACAGCTGAGCTGTGATTGGTCATTGCCCGAGCCCTGAGCAACCGTGACGTCCTCTTCAGTTGCCAGCCAGTGGCAAAATGGCCGCCTCCTCAGATGTGTAAAAAAACAGCTGGATTTTGCCGCTTAGCTCGTATTCCACTCAGGCAATATTGAGCAGAATCTCGTATTTGGACTGATGGGGCTGTTGTGTGCGTGTGGTCAGACGAGCCCGCGATGGAGGGCTTGGGAATGTCTCCTCACCTGCAGACCGGAGAGCTGCTCATCATCACCACCGTGCTGTTGCTGTGGGCAGGTCCGCTTGTCGCCGCTCGCACGCGGCCACGTGTCGCGTGCTCACACATCAGCATCTTGTTTTTGTTTTGTTTTGTTTTGGCAGCCGTCATCGCCCTATTCTGCCGGCAGTACGACATCATCAAGGACAACGACTCCAACGGCACCCGAGAAAAGAGCAAGAGGCCGCTGGTTCCGGTGGCCTCCTCCTACTACAACGCCTCCCCCGCCAGCTCTCCCATCTACCACAGTGGCAGAGTGAGTCCTCCCGTTCCTGGTCTTGGCTCCTCGCAGCTTTTTTTTTTTGCATTTCGCTCCGCCGCCCCTCGCAGGCGCTGAAAGTATTGCAACGCTCGCTGTGGGTTCTTGACGGGTTTCTTAGCAACCACAGCTTCTGTCATCAGGGCTAAATATAAAAGAAGTAGGCTGCAAGCAGCGCATCGAGTCTTTAAAGCGGCACACCTGGAGAACTGCGACGACATCGACAACTACGTTCCAGAAAAGAAGACGAGTTCCCCTTCGGGTGTCTTTTGCTTTTTTCTTCTTCTTCTCAATTGGCAGCCCTCCAACTAGTGTTCATTCCGTCAACGACAACTAAGCAAACATAATTCAAACTAGACTGCACTAGACTAAAACCCCCATTCACTCATTGACTGGCCATTTTCACTGAAGCAAGCCCCTTTGCTCCCGGCTGTTTGACTGGATTTCGACCGATTTCGCAAGGCCCACTGAATATTGGGTTCTATTGCTATAAAAACATGGATGCTCCCAAAAGAAAGATTAGAGTCTCTTCTATCATCAGGAAAAAAAGTACATTTCTATCTATTTCCTTTTTGCAGCAATTAGCATTAGAATATAGCCGAGTTTCATCATTATTCACAAGCCGGTTTCAAACAGCTTTTTGCAACACGGCCCTGGTTGATCTCTTATACTCTGCTGCCACCTGCTGGCCGTTTTGCTTAAACCATTCTCTTCAGTTCAGTGACTGCATCAAAGTCTTCTGTATGGTCTAGCATTAAAAAAAAAAACGTTTTCTGCTTTTCCTTTTCTTTTTTAACATTTCTGGTCACTTTTTGGACATATTTTGGTCATTTTTAAAACATTTTCATCTCTCTTTTTAATTAAAAAATTTAGACTGACATTTTTTTTTTAATATTCATTTTTTAAATCTAAATTATTAAATCTCCTGAATAATATTTTGTCAAAAAATGGATTTAATTAATTTCAAAAAATAATAATAATATATCTTTTTTAGCTCCACAGGGAGCCACCGGAGAGGGACTAAAGAGCCACATGTGGCTCCAGAGCTGCAGGTTGCGGACCCCTGGCCTATCCTCATCCCACTTTGTTATCTTTTCATTTTTATAGACTAGTAGTCTTTTTGCGCAGCGTGCATTGAGAGGGAATACAACTGCAAGCCTGCGTACTTCAAGACAATTTATTGTAGAAAGTGACATTTTCTGTGATTGCAATAGCATTTCTGGGAAGTGCACACGAGAGGTGCAGATGAGCAAAAAGTTGATGAAACCAGAAGGTGGTTGTTGTTGTTTTTTTCTCACCCTATGCAGTGTTATACTACCCTCTGCTGGTTATGGGATGTCAATGCCTCAAACTCGTTCCAAGCTCACAATGTCAATATGAGAAATGCATACTTTGTGACTCTTATCATTTTTTTAGGATTAAGACAGAATTTTCACCTGCTCACCACTTTTCATCAATAGTTCATGTCAGAAAGAATGCGCGAGTGAAAACCGGCTAGGTCACGTGCGCGTGTTTCTGTTTTAGAGTTGAAATATGTCGCTGACGGCCCCTCGTCCTGTTTGTCGTCCTCCTAGCTTCACCGAGCCTCGTCTTCTATCAGCATCATCCGAGTCTGACGACTGTCCGCCATCCGCGGAAGGAACGCGCCGCCGTGCGATCAGCGACTAAACAGGCCCACGGCTCAAAATGGCCGCCACGGAAGAGGTCGACGTGTGAGGAACAGACTTTGTCCTTGTGGTGGAGGACGGCAGCGCTTTGGCTGCCTCGTCCGGTCGACCCAGAGACTTGTAGGGGACAGGCGGCGGGCGACCTCACTTCCTGTTTCCAAAGCGAATGTTCGCCAGCATGACAGGCAAATCTGCTGGTTGCTGCTTTTTGGTCACGTGCGTGCGTGCGTGTAGTTAGCGAGTGCAGGACAGTTCGCTTTTTGCAGCTTTGGCTGAGAAGATGCAGGACTTGATTGTTTTCATTATTTAGTCCAAAATGACATCTATTACTAACACCACCATCAAAAATAATCATGCTTTTTTTTGGGTGGGGGGGGGGAACTTTCATATCACTCAAGACCACCGGATTAAATAGACGATGTGTGTATTTCTTCTTCTTGTGTGTTACTCTTATGGACGGCAGAATTCGCATCGGGTAAGCTAGCGTAGCATTTTGATGACGTATGTGCCAAATAATGGCATTTCCCGCCTAATTAAGACCCATTTCAATGCAACTCCCATAGTGTCAAATTTAACGCTTTTTCTGAGTTGATATAGTTCTCACCGGTTGCAAGGTGCATGACGCAACTTGGAGTGTCAAAATAACCATATTTGTCACGCGCGCATGCTTTCAAAATGCGATCATGGACCGGAGGCACGCCTGCGGCACGACTGCGGCACGCCTGCGGCACGACTGCGGCACGACTGCGGCACGACTGCGGCACGACTGCGGCACGACTGCGGCAAAATGGCCGTTGCTCCGATTTTCCTGATAACCATCTCACCACGAATATTGAATTCCCTGCGCAGTAATGCTGCCTGCACATATTCAATTTAATACATTCACTTGAATTTGCTTGAACTAAATTCATCCAAAAGGAATCCAAAGTGAATACATTAAGTCCAATGAATACGGAAGCGTATTGCATTCACTTGAAAAAAAAAGTCCTGTTTTTCTGACTAATTTTTTTGGGGGAGCGTTGTTTTTTTGAATATTTTTTCCCGTTTTTTTTAAATATTTTTTTTTCAGTTTTTTTAAATAATTGTTTTCCTGTTTTTTAAAAAAAAAAAAAATCTGTTTTTTTAAAAATATTTTTTCCTGTTTTTTTTTTTATTATTCTTTTTCTCAGTTTTTCTGACTAATTTTTTTGGGTTGCTTTGTTTTTTTTTCTTTCTGTTTTTCTGAATATTTTTTTCAGTTTTACAGATTTTTTTTCTGACAAAAAAATATTCAGAAAAACAGGCTGAAAAAAATATTCAGAAAAACAGGAAAATAATTTAAAAAAAACAGATTTTTTTTTGGAAAACGGAAAAAAATTATTCAAAAAAACAACGCTCCCCCCAAAAAATGTCAGAAAAACAGAGGAAAATAATTATTTAAAAAAAACAGATTTAAAAAGAAAAATTATTTAAAAAAACAATGCTCCCCCCAAAAAATTTGTCAGAAAAACAGAGGGAAAAAAAACTGATTTAAAAAAAAAACAAATTAAAAAAAAAAACTGGGAAAAAAATTATTCAAAAAAACAATGCTCCCCCCAAAAAATGTCAGAAAAACAGAGGAAAATAATTATTTAAAAAAAAACAGATTTAAAAAAAGAAAGATTATTCAAAAAAACAACGCTCCCCCCAAAAAATTTGTCAGAAAAACAGAGGGAAAAAAAACAGATTTAAAAAAAATATATATATATTTTTAAAAAAACTGGGAAAAAAATGATTTAAAAAAACAACGCTCCCCCCCAAAAAATGTCAGAAAAACAGAGGAAAATAATTATTTAAAAAAAAAAACAGATTTAAAAAGAAAAAAAAAATTATTCAAAAAAACAACGCTCCCCCCAAAAAATTTGTCAGAAAAACAGAGGGAAAAAAACAGATAAAAAAAAAAACAAATTAAAAAAAAACTGGGAAAAAAAATATTCAAAAACACAACGCTACCCACAAAAAATGTCAGAAATACTAGGGAAAATATTTTTTTAAAAAAACAGAAAAAAAATTATTAAAAAAAACAGGGAAAATTTTTTTTCAAAAAAACAAAGCTCCCCAAAAAAAAATTGTCAGAAAAACAGAGGAAAATAATAAAAAATAAAAAAATAAACAAAAAAATAAACAAAAAAAACAGGGAAAAAAATTATTTTAAAAAAAAACGCTCCCCCCCAAAAATTTGTTAGAAAAACAGGACTTTTTTTTTTTTTCAAGTGAATGCAATACGCTTCCGTAATATATATATATATAGGTTTCAACTCGTCAAAAAAAAGGAGTTGAAACCTTGTCTGTCTTCCTTTTGGATCATGTGACATGATGAATTTGGGTTACAAATTAAGAATGGCACATATTTTTAGTGATCAAATGTAAGAATACATTTTACAACAACAATAAAATACAATAAAGTAATCTAGAGAAAATAATCCTAATTAAGGGGAAGTTGTGCCTTTGGCACAAATGACCCCAAGCCCACCATTTTGGAAAATAAAAAGTTGTTTTGAGCCAGCACAATGCTAACCATATAGACTCATGATGTAGCTTACTAGCGCACTAAAACATGTGAGAACTGTTTTCAAAAGTTGTCTATAATTGTTCAAACACAGCCAGCAAAAAAACGTAATCTTATGAATTTTATTTTGGAGGGCAAAATAATGTTTTTTGAACTTATATGTGCTTACCTCTGAAGCCATGTCTCTCCCTTTTTTACTGGATGAGCGAAATGGACGTCTCTTCAAAAATATGTGGTCACATGACCAACTTCTTTTATGGTTTTCCAAGTAACAGGAGAGGAACTACTCTCCTCTTCTCATTTTATATTCACGGCCTATAATAGTCTTTTGACAAGTTTATAAAAAAAAAAAAAAAAATCGTAGATTTATCACAATTAAAGCCTTTGACAAGTTTGATTCCCACAAAAAATTGTTTTCCGTGCAATGTTTGCACTTAGTGTTATGTGTATTAATGTTAAAATAAGTACCACTGTTTGTCACACACACAAACAAACACCAAAAAAATTTCACGCATGATTAATGACCGCCTTTGACTTGGAAAAGCGTTACTGGGGGAATTCCAGTCGCAACGCAGCAGACACGTCAAAAATGAACAGTAATAAATGTCATAATAATGCATAAAATATTTGTGAGGACTGGAGTCAAGTATTTTACAATTTAAAAATGTGCAGAATTTCACAAGTTACTTTATGTTAATGAAAGATTCGTTAGCTCTTAATATGAAAAGAAAAATGCACTGAGCTGTCACCAATGTCTTACAAATGCAATGATGCCATCTAGTGGCAGAAAAACAACCTCAACACAAATCAATATCACCGTACAGTGCATCTTTTTCATTTTAAGTCAATTGAATTATGAAATTATTGTATCAATTTCTATTGACCCCCCCCCCACACACACACACACACACACACACACACACACACACACACAGACACACACACGCTTTTAAGAGTATGAAAAATTATTGTACATTTGAAAGAGATATAAAATGTGTGTTTAATCGGGAGTTAACTATTAAAGTCATAATTCCGATTAAAAAAATGTGCTGGCCTGAGACCCCTAACGTATTTATGTATTTGTGTAGATATGTATGCATGCATGTATTTATTGATGCGTTCTCATTGAGTATTACATCCAAAAGAGGAGTTTCACTGAAACAACCACCATCTGCCTTGCCAGGCAAATTATGACATGATGGACCGTCTGACTGACAGTGTTCCGTTCTGGTTCAAGCGTCAACGCCTCTCAGGATCTGACGCACCTGAAGTTCAACATGGAGAGAAAGAATCCGATTAGGAAGGATCATGAACAAGCGGGTGAGAGTTTGATTCCCGTGCGAAAAGCGCATTTTCATGCCATTTGCTTCAAACGTGCGCTGGAACTTGGGCCGGAATCTCCTTTCCCGTCCTCCGCCTTACCCTCGCACCGTCGCTCCCCGCAGGCGCCAGATGCCAGGGGGCCTCGTTGTCGGCGTTTCTGGCGGCGGGGTCGGCTCCCGCTGACATCAGCATCTTCAGCGCGTCCAGCTGAGCGGGACGCGTTTGCAAGGAGCTGACGATGTGCAGCGCCGTGTTGCCGCTGAAGGTCTGCAAGCGGGACAACCTCCTTCAGGGTCAACTCTCACACATACACGAGTGCCACTCAACGTGTGAGAGGTCATCTTGTCCCTTTCGGCCCCTCTTCACACTTTGTCATGAGAGACGCGCTCTCTCATTTCACCTTGTGGTTGATGCTGCCGAACGCCGTCGGCTGCTTGCGGAAGACGTCCAACAGTTGACAATTGGCCTCTTCGGCCGCCATGTGCCAACAAGTGCGTCCGCTTTTCAAGTCCTGCGAGAAGGAAAAGCGGCCATGTCGTGATTTCAACGGCATTGCTCGTTTGCACCGACTGCCCTCGCCAAATGACTCGGCCAGGGGTTTAAATGTTACCTTGGTCCCACAGGAGGCGCCCATGAGCAACAGAGCCTCCACGCATGCAACGTAAAAGTGTTTCTTTTGGAGCAGCGCCCTCTGCTGGTGCTGCCGCCGGTGCCGATCCCCGAACCCGTCGGGACCGTGAGCCAGTCTCCTCCACTCGTTTTCAACCGCGTTGTGAGACAACACCGCAACATGAAGTGCAGTTAGACCTCCGAGAGGAAAGAAGACCAATTTGGATTCTGGCCAAGTGGTGAGAAAAAAAAATACACCTACCATCAAAATTTAGCATTTCTGTGTTAATCATCTGCAAACACCCTGAGAACGTCTTCCGGATCGTCTGCGGGGACACGCAGGATCACAACGTAACTATACATGCTACCCGTTAGCCCGTCAATGGTGACTGCCATTATGAGTTAGCATTAAGCTAGCAGGGCAATTCTTAAAAAGACATTCAGTGATCCCTAGCGCCATCTAGCGGTGAACTCATAATACTTTCATTTTAAGAACTGACTGTTGTCTATAGTATGCAAAAAAAAATGTATCGCATAAACGTTTATATATATATAAATATATGCTCAAGATGCTCGTTTGCTCACACAAAATAAGAATTGGTGGTAGGTTTGCAAACTGTGGTCTCTCTGAGCCACCGTAGTTTGCCTGCTCCTGCGTGCTTCTAATGCTATTCTTTTACCACTAGATGGCGCTAGGGATCACTGAATGTGACGTTTTCCTTCTGCTCGTTTTCCTTCTACTCGTATCAGAACGCGCGGAACCACACTGCCCCCAAGTGGCCAAATCGTGTACAACATGAACAGCGCTCCCAATAAAGGCACGGACAAACAAGGGCAAGACAGTCAGACAGAATCGTACTAAATACAGCAATACATACACTCCTCAAAATGAAAATGTGTCATTTTTTTCAGTGTATGGGGAAAAAAAAGGTTCCTCAAACATGATGCAGCAGAAAAGTAACTTTTGCCTCCCTTCCAAAGAAACGGAACGGTCAACTGGGAACCTGTAGACAGAAGTGGAATCCTTTCTCAGCGCACACGTGCAGAGGCGAGCGGCCCAACCAATCTGCGGTGTTGACGTTGGCTCCGAGCAGCAGCAGGTCGCCGACGATGAGGTGCTGATTGGCGGCGGTGGCGATCTGAAGCGGCGTCTGAGGAAACAACGTGGCACACGCAGCATGCACAAGACTCGCCGTACCTTTTTTTTCTCAGACAAATTGACTTCAAGCCAAAGAAAATCAGGAGAACTACGGCTTGCATCTCCCGAGTTTGGGAATACTGCACTTGTAAATACACACTTGCGTTGCGATGCGTCCCAAACTTGGAAATGATGCATGTTCACTTTTGTACTTTGATCTCTCTGTGTTAGACGATACAATCTGAAAATACAATGACGATACTGCTCAACTAAGGCTTGAAGGAAGTGTTTGTTTGTTTGTTTTTTCACCGGAGTTTGTGAAGCCAAATGAGCATTTTGTGCCTCATCAAAACAGATTGTATAGCAAAGCTGAGAATCAACCACGAGGCGGTCCCCAAAAAGCTTCGCTGGGCTGGACACTCGTGCGTTAAAGCGGGAAAATACTGGCGAAGGTTCCATGAGTGCCAAAAATATGTCTTTGCTCCTATTGAACCTTGAACTGTCCTTGTGTCCATGCTAGCTGTTAATGTACACATACATGTCAAGCCTAATTTGGTCCCACCTGTATTACAAACCCATAAAATCCTTATTTTCCCATAAAAATCCTTATGTCAGTTTTATCAATACTAAAGCTGTTTCATGCAATAACATTAATCTTACCTTACTTTCTTTCTTATATGAAGACATTGACAGTATCTTGTTCCAAATGACATTTTATTGCACAAAGAAAAAACAGATTTCTAAATATCACAGGGACGGTTGACTTTTTTGTTGCTTCACATTTCTCTCGTGCAACTTTGATTTCAAATGTTCTTTGACATCGTAAATGCCAGATGCCGCAACCTTAATGTCCCGTCAACAAAGCCAACATGATGCATACTCTTTACCTTAAATAAATCCGTCCATTCCGAACGAAAACGTCGGGTGTATCTTGTTTTTTTGGCCGGCCTGTCCCCCATTTTCTCAACCACTGCGAACGACTCGCAATTTTCGCGCTAACACAAATTTCTTAACTGCGCATGTCAGGAAACTGTTAGAAGTCTCGCGCGATAGACGAGATTTTGTGACCGGTTGTTGTTTAAATCGAGCTTATGCACACGTGTAGCACGTAGCCGACAGTAAATACTAAATAAATTTAAAAAGGGTAAGCAATATATACTAATATTATTATTTTCATGAAAACAGTTAAATCCGTATTCATTTCCAAATACGCCCGTATGCTTTTGCAACACTTAAAAATCCGTAAGAAATACGGACAAACCTTATGGGTTGACATGTATGATGTACATGCCTTTGATAGGCATAGATGCTACCAGCATATGCTACGTGTCTATGCTAGTTGGATATGCTAAATGCCGAGGACGGGATGCTACGCTAGCTCCAATCTACAAAGTACGTTACGCCCCATTAACGTACTTTATCGTAAGGTACTTTGTCGGTCGGAGCTGGCGTAGCGTGCCACCCTCGGCCAACGGGCTCTCCGACTCCAAGCCAACCTGGAAGCTAGAGTACCGGTACGGGCGCCGCGCCCGGTGCCAAGGCATAACCACGTTGTCAAAATGGCACAAGGTAACAGGTAGCAACGACAACACCTAGCATGATAGCATGTACACCTAGCATGGACACAAAGACAGTTCAATGTTGGACAAACACAGACATGTCACGTCACACGCTCATGGACGTAAGACAAAGGCGCGGCAACATATTTTGGCGCTCGGGTTCGAAGCTCATTATGTTGCACCTGCAAGCTAGCAACACGCTCTGGTTGGTTACCGCTGCGGCTAAACATGTTGAGGAGTCACTCTTAATGTCGGCAATCATCCATGAGCTCCATTTCGGACAACTATTCTTCTCAGCAGGCGAGATGAGGAAAGAAAGATGGAGAAGATGCGAAATGCTGAGCTTGAGTCGTACATTAATTCATGAGAGGAATCTCTTCACTGAACCGGAACAAGAAATTCTTTGTGTACGCCGGCATGCTGCGGAGGTTATAGTTATATTAATAGAAAATATTTAAAATATCTCTAATGTTTTTTATGTTTTCACAATAGAGTTCCAAGTTTTGATTTTGAATGTTCTCAAAATTACATAACAGTAGATCTTAGCTTTTCTTAAAAAAAAAAAAAAAAATCTATTTATCTTTGCTTATATAAACAATAAAATACAGTTTTTTGCTATACTCAATGTGAATTTAAGAAAAAAACTTGATTATAGAAAAAAGAAGAAGATTTTTTTTATTGCTTAATAGATCCTTTGCTTAAAGTCACGGGGAATCATTTGCAAAAAAAGAAAATTGTTCTACAAAATGAGAAAGTTGCTCCTCAAATAAAGTCATTGATTGACAAAACGGCCCTTTTGAGCGTTGCAGCTCCACATTTGTTGAATTGTCTTTGCAGACATCAGGTGAGCCGGCTTACCTGTCCTTTGTGCTCCTTCACCTCTAAGGCGCCGTAGTCGGCCATTTTGGAAGCGAGCACGTAGACCAGAGCTCTTCTGCCTTGAGCCGCCGCGATGTGAAGACATCTGCAAGACAGGCACGCGGACGGCGCGTTCGCAAGCAACGAGGACGTCAGTCGCAGCAACAAGATCATCGGCTGTGCCTCGGGAGTTCATTTGGCATTTTTCACAACGTGATTATTTATTCACTTCAAATTGTGTATTTTGGGGGTTTTCTGTCTTTACCAGTTCCGTACATGCTTAAAAATGCTGGTTTATAAAAAAAGTCACCTTATTAGAGTGAATGCGCTAACCCAACGCTAGGCCCAAAAGGGATTGAGCCAATTATTTATACCTTGCTCGTTGGGTTGAGGATTTGAACGCAAAAATGGACCAGGTCTCTTTGGTGTCACATATGATCAGATAGGGACGTACACTCTAAAAAGTGAATTGTAGAACCAATTTAAGAATCCAAATCGAATTGTTGACCAACTTAAAAAAATAATGGCTTCTACTGGTAACACACGATTGAATTAAGTTAATCCAAAGTGAATATTTTACGTTTAATGAATTCATAATTAATGAAACGTAATATATTCACTTTGGATTAACTTAATTCCATCCTGTGTTACCAATTGAAGTTATTATTTTTTTTAAAGTAGGTCAACAATTCAAATTGTACAATTTGGTTCAACAATTCATAATTAATGAAACGTAATATATTAATTTTGGATTAACTCAATTCCATCCTGTGTTACCAATTGAAATTATTAGTTTTTTTAAAGTAGGTCAACAATTCAAATTGTACAATTTGGTTCAACAATTCTCTTTTTAGAGTGTAACAATATATACGATAATTATCCCGATAATGTGGGTAGGATGACGATATAAAAAAGCTCCCATTACTGCATAAAAACTCACAATATTGTTTAAAAAAAAAAATCATTTTGGACAACATTGTTTTGTGACAAAGAAATGGCTTTGGCCAGCCATGTGATTGCCATGTGCTCCTTTTGGCGCAAAGCATGCTGGTCCATGTGTAGCTCACAAGGCCGTGTTCGCAAAAGTCAAGCAGACAAAAAGGAGATGTCGAAACATATTTTGCTGGTATGACTGATTTATGAGAGCGACCAGCATGGCCAAAACATGCCTAAGTAAAACACAACTGCACTAATAAACTAACCACCAGAGGGTGCTAAAGCTTCACAAATAGAACCTGGCCTTTTTAATGAACAGATGTGCTGCTTTGAATATCGGGACCCGATGTTCATACGGCGATATTGCCGTTATGGTGCCGTGCCACCCGTGTCACTTACGTGTCGCCGTCCCCGTCTTGCAAGTTCAGCAACTCGGGGGCGACGCCTTCATACTTTCTGGCTTCCTGTTGGATTTGCCACTGAAATAATGTGAACGTACGCTCCGGACCCGGGTGTGGCTCAGGACAGGGCAGGTGCGCATACGGAAGCGTCTGAGCCGTGTATTCTGGGATTTGGTCCAGAAAACGTTTCCTCTTCTGCAGGTGCGCCCCGGACATGACATGGTTGGGATTTTCCACCTAAAAATAACAAAAGCACATTATTACATACATTCAAGTCAAGCATTTCATAAATGTTAATATTTGTTCATGTCAAAATCATTTGAAATGATGCAAGTAATGAAGCGATTAGAAAAAGATTAGATGAGCACGTGCGGTGGATCCAAAAAATGTTGAAGACGTCCTCAGAACATTAAACGGCAAAAGAATTTTAATTTGGCGAGCAAACAAAAGTTGATTAAATAAGGCTTTTTAAGGACGTGGGGAAACTTCAGTCTAAGCGCCCACAAGAAAAATAAGTTGAAAGCCACACGAGTATTTCATGTGCAAATGACACCGGCCACGAATGGCGAGAATCATGAGGATTCTGTGTGGACACGACATCGAGATGGCGGCCACACAAAGTCCAAAAAAAAAAAAAAAGCATTGTTCTTCCTATGAAACATTTTGTGGCTGCGTGATCAGTTTGTATTGATTGAAATACCTGACTGAGCTGGTTACTCATCTGCAGCGATGAACCTGTCCCGGATCCAACCAAACTAAAGTCACAGCATCAAATGAACATCAACAGCAACGACGACGACACGTTTCAGGCTCGCTACGGGACATTTTTCCCTTCTGCGCTCACCTTTGCACTCAAGCAGTCCGCTTTGGCTTATTCCTGGCGGCAAGTGACTTTGCCACAGCTGACTACTTCCTTGTTTATGATTTATTCTGGCCCAGTTCCAAGTTCAGGAGTCACAAGACAGGCTTGGCTCAACTATTGTGGCTTGACTTGTCAAAGTGACAGAGGAAGAAGAGAGGTTAACACCGACTAACTTTATTACATTATTACATTTGATTCATTCATACATCTGAATAAATACATTTTAATTAAACAATTTGAAGGCCAAATGGATGCAACAAATACCAGAGGATGCTAATATATTGTAAATGCTAATAAGTTCTATCAGTTCTTGCCATTGGTGTAAAATATACACTCATTTTTATTTTCTTTATCATTCAAATTCGTAGGTTGTAATCCATAGTGTTTTTTCATTTTTGGCCCCCCAATACCGATTCCGATACCTAGTTTTGCAGCATCGGCTGATGCCGATACCGTGCCGATACCTAAAAAGCTGCCCTGCCATTGGTTAAGAGCATTCAAGGGCCAATCGGACGTCTCGGCTCACGTCACACATCAGCGCATGTCGTGCACGAGCAAGACACGAGATGCCGCACCCAAAGTCTTAAATTAGCGTGGGAAATAATGCTATCAGCATGTTAGCACTTGCCGATACTACCGTTTTAATGCGCTATCAGGGCCTCTCCCGATATTAGTATCGGATTAACACTAGTAATACAGCATGAATAATGACATTTTTATGAATTACTCTCATTAGCCGACAATCTGTCTCGGCAGCCCACTGACGATATTCAATTTTTTTTAAAAGTCATTCTTTAAAAAAATGAAACGGTACAGAAAGAAATAAAACTTATATATGCCCCTGATCAACACAAAATAAGTCAGCAAGCAGCCAAGATGCTTTCAATGTAACAATTATGATATATATTTCCAATAATTGTGCTATTATACTTTTTTCATTTAATACAAATGGACGGAGATGATTTTGTTTCATTTCATGTCTTTTATTCGTTTCAGGCAACAACAGAGCACACAGTCGGTGTCAAGCTCCACAAGGACAAAAAAAACAACATCAACAGCAAAAGGAAAAAGTCCAATTGTGCCTGAAAGGGAGTAAGAAGAAGAAAAGGTATTTGAATGCCAGCCGCATCTCACATTCCAAAGTCAAAGATGCTCTGCTACTTAACCTTAAGACTCAATAATAACAAGCAGCCGGAGAGCAATCGTCATTAAAAAAACAAGGAAAAAATGGAGAATACGAATGAGTTCGCATGCTGGCATTCTCATTAGAAACAATAACGATTGTAACAACTCAAATACACAAATATTGGAAGAAAACAACACTAAGACTGCTAGGACGGCGTATGCCAGAAATAAACGATAATCAACAACGATAATCAACAAAATAGCGATAACGGTAAAGAAGAAGCAAGCACGTATTTATGCAGACAGAAAGCACTGATGTCATCTCAACGCAAGGAATTCTCAATATTTTGCGAGCAGACCGTTCGTTTCAATCGATAAATGCTTTTGCATACTTTGTGTTGTAAACTGAGATGATTCCATAGTTGAACACCACATTCAGACGCACACAAACTTTTTGGAGTCGTCGTGATTTTCGCTAGCGTGAAATCTCCAGATGCTGTCCGAGTATCAACACAAACTCGAATTGTGAGAAACGCTCTTCATGATTAAAAAATGATCGATGAATCCTATTTCGCAAGATCGTGAAATGTTAACAACTTAGATTGAATAAACAAATGATGGCAGAAAAGCCACTTTAGGTACGATACGCAAAGCACGTTTCTGTATCGTGACTTATGGATTCATCGCATTTTGGGCGGCGTTTGCCCAAACGTGGATCCAAAATGTGAAGCGATGGAAGAACCAACCGAGGTGCAGGATGAAATACAAAGTGTGCAACACTCAAGATATTGCCTGATTTGATTTGAAATTGTTGCTAGGGTTTTGGGGATTTTTGATGTTACGTGTCACACGTGGGCTTTTCAAGACAATTATGACTCCCAAGAATTGATTTTCAGTAACTTGCAATTGGCACACCAGCAATATTTATTTGTAATTTAGAATCCATTTCTCCATGACCAAACAACATTGCTTTAGTTTTGCTTATATTTAAGCTTCATTTATTTATGTCCGTCCATTTTTTCAATATACATAATTCATGGTTCATTGTAGTTATGAGTTCATTAGAATTATCACTACTATAAAAAAATATATATTGGTATCATCAAAAGAATATATTTCAGTACTTGGGGTACATTAAAGATATCATTAATATACAAATGAAAGAGTTTTGGCCCCAGCACAGACCCCTGGGGGACCCCACACAAAATATTACGTTTATTAGATGCATATGGCCCCATTTTGACATATTAAATCGTCCAGACGTTTCCCGAATTCCATATTTTTCAAGCTTATTAAGTAGGATTGAATGATTGGTTGCATCAAAAGCTTTTTTGAAATCAACAAAAACAGCATATTTTTTCTGATCCAAAGCATTTGTGTTCTCTTCTATTGCCTCGATGCTGATGAAGTCGTTCTTGGAGTTCTGAGAGCGTTCTGACCTTCATTTAATATTTGATGCTTGTCCAGAAACTTCTCAAGTCGAGAATTGAAAAGCTTCTCAAGAATTTTGGAAAACTGAGGCAATAGAAAAATTGGTCTAAAGTTGGTGTAACTGTTGATTGTCATTCTTAAAAAGAGGTCTTACTTTAGCAATTTTCATACTTCGGGGAAAACAGCCAGACTGAAATTGTTCCACAAAGTCAAACCTCGAGTTGAAATCCTTCTTTTGGTTTTGTTCTATATTTAAGGTTTGGAAAAAAGACTTTCCCTTGACTGGTCAAATGTCCTGATGGGCTTGACACAATATTTGAAGGCGGTTAAACTCCATCAATTCACACATTTGACATTTATTAGTTGTATAAATATTGGATGATTGCGATCCGTGTATGTTCGCTTCCGTTACGACTTCTCGGAAAACCTTCGTCGACTTTTGCATTTTGGCTTGATTACGACGTGCGTGCGTTGAGGACGGCTGGAGCGGCTCATGCAAATGAGCAACAAACAATAGAATTTGAAGGGCACCGGACACTTAATCCGTTCATTCTAGCATCCATTTATTGATTTGCGCCGGTGCAATTGCGTGGCTTCACATTTCATGACTTACGATCAGAATCACAGCATGCAAGAGAATCACCATCGTCGGGAAATTGCTTTGTACTTCAAAATAAAAGATGTCGAATAGGTGAAGACGGCACGACGATGTTCCTGATGTCTGAAGAAAAGAAAATCACTTTTGTCCGAATATTTACTAAATCATCCGGATGCTATCATTTTCCAACTATGGACTTCAAATGAGACAATTCAAAGGAAAGATGATAAGTCAGACTTGAGTTTATTTATGCTTTTAGGATCACAATGAGGACAAGTAACAAAGACTTGTCCGTGCTACCATCTGAAATTTCACCCATTTTGGGGCAAAGCGACAATGTTGCACACAACAATAAATATTGACCTACATTTTTTCTCCAAGTGCTTTCGTTCGATGAAACATTATGGAGCAACATGACAAACTAATTCATTTCTGCTTTGCAATCACAAAAGTGAATACAAACGTGGAGATTCCACATCAATATATATTCATACATTGTGTGTGGTTCTGTTGTTTTTTTCCAAGAAAGAAAAAATAGAGACTTAGTACCCACAAATTCAAAAACCATATAAAGTGCACTGAAAAGTACTTTGACGAGGGTGTCGGTAACAAAGAAGAAACAGAACGCATTATGTACAAAACTGGCTCAAGGACAACAACCACCTGGCAGGAAATCAATTCAGCAATCAGTACCAAAACATGCGCGGCTAAAGTTCATGTTCATCAGGAGAAATTCAATAAGGGCAAGGTCACCTTCATTGGCGGTGTTTGCCCTTCTGGAGTGACGGAGGGGGGGGGTCACCAGGGAGGTCTTTGCCCTTGCTGACTAATTGTGACCTTGAGGTGACACAAAAAAAAAAGTCTTCATGAATTTCAGAGATTAGCGCTCCAACGCTCAGCCGGGCGGAGACCAACCTGCGATGTAATTGGCCCCGATCAGCATCAGGAGGCTGCCCAAGACGTAGAAGCCCAGCGGGACGCTGCAGAAGATGCCGCCGTCACCTGATGGCCGCCGCGCAAGCCGTCACGTCACAGGACGGAAGTCGCAAATACGGAAGCCGAGCTGCTTGCCTACCGTTTGCGTTGGACGGCAGCTCCGTCGTCTCCCAGTTCATCGACTTCTGGACGGCTTTTTTCCAGCGGGCGTACCGGAACTCGCTCTCTGACGCAAGAAGGAGAGCGAGATATCAAAGACTGCGCAGTGGATCCGACGACGGCGTTTCAAATTCTACCTTCAGGGTTGATCTGAGGCTCAAACTTCTCCGAGGTGACTTCACTCAAGTCGTCCGGGTTCAAACTCCACACGCTCACCCCTTCGGCTGCGCCGGCCGCCATCGCTGCGCCCAGAGCGGTGGTCTCTGGCATGGACGGTTTCACTGAGCAAATGAAGGAAACCCGATTCTTTGCAAGCTTCCTTCACACAAGACGCCACCGAGATACAAAACGGTTATCGTCACCCGATGAAAAGAATTGCAGACGTCATTTTTAAAAAAAAATTTTTTGCCTAAATCAGCTCCTCATGATGCAAACGGTTCCATTTTTCGGCTTCTGCGATTATTTGAAGGCGGCGTTGATAAGATTGATTCGTTTCAAGAGCAAGCGTAAAATGTTGCGGTCAAAAAGTGCCGATTGAAATGCGGAGGTCAAAGGTCAGGCTTACCGACAGGGATGCAAAGTATGTCGGCCTGCAGCTGCATCAGCAACCTGTTGGACGTCATCCCACCGTCCACCTGCAGCTGAGTGAGCGGGATGCCGCTGTCCTGGTTCATGGCGTCCAGGATCTGCAAACAAATGACACTTCATTGTGAGTGACACCCAGTCCGTGTTTGTTTGTTTGTTTGTTTGTTTGTTTGTTTGTTTGTTTGTTTTCCAACCTCGCGCGTCTGGAAGCAGACTGCTTCCAAGGCAGCGAAGGCGAGGTGCCTCTTATTGGTAAATTGCGTTAAGCCGCAAATGACCCTGTGACACAAAGACAGCATCAACGTCAGCGTCAAAAAAAAGTTAGTTTGCCGCTAAGTGGCGATGTGCAATTCAGCGAAATTCAATTCCAATGTCAATTATTACGCTCAACAATGACAAGATTGGCATAAAAATAAAAGATTATTAACTCATTGACTGGCAGCCATTTTGACTGAAGCAACCCCCTTCGCTCCCGGCCGATTGACTGGATTTGGACGGATTTTGCAAGACCCAAAGAATATTGTGTTCTATTGCTATCAAGAAAGATTAGAGTCTCTTCTTTCATCAAGATTTTTTTTCTATTTGTTTCCGTTTTGCAGCAATTAGCATTAAAATTGAGCTAAGTTTCATCATTATTCACAAATCTGTTACAAACTGTGTGGAAATGAGCTCGTTGCAACTTGGCTGATCTTATACTCTACTGCCACCTGCTGGCCGTTTTTTGTAATAACTTCCAGTGCTTTAAGCCATCTCTTCATGTCAGAAGCTGCATCCTTGCATAAAAAACTTTTTCTTTTCTTTTTTAAATAAAAATAAAACATGGAAACACGTTATTGGGAGGGAAGGATGACGTACTAAAACGTATTTCCAAGTTTTGGGGTTTAGAGGAGTTAAAATAACTCATTTAATAAATCTTGTTTGGTCCAAAAGAAACGTGCATAATTATAGTGTTTCAAAGAAATGTATTTCTGTAATGTAACCAGCTCAGTGGCATAGTGGCACAGTGTCCGCCCTGAGACTGGGAGGTCATGGGTTCAATTCCCGGCCGGGTCATACCAAAGACTATAAAAATGGGACCCATTGCCGCTCTGCTTGACACTCAGCATTAAGGGTTGGAATTGGGAGGTTAGATCACCACATGATTCCCGAGCGCGGCGCTGCTGCTGCTCACCGCTCCCTCAGTGGATGGCTCAAATGCGGAGAACGAATTTCGCCCCACTTAGGTGGGTGTGACAATCAGTGGATCTTATCTTATCTGCCTTAATATTTTTTACGTTTAGACATTTTCTTGTTTTGCACCAAAAAAAATAAATAATAATCATCGTCCTAATCGTGATTTCAATTATTACTTTATTAATCATGATGAATATTTCCTGCATAATGGAGCATCCCTGGCGCTAACGTGTTCCAAATTGGGTCTTACCCTCTGGCACTGGGCTCCCAGTAAGGCGCATAAAGGCCCGAGAAGGCGGGAACGAAATAACAACCGTAGGACGTCCCGACTGATGCGGCAAACTTCTCTGCGCAGGAAACAAAAGGAAACGTTGTCAAGTAGATCGTCAAAGCCGCCGAGCGCGCCGATGCTAGCATATGATCGACGACGTACCAAGCTCGTCGGAAGATCCAATGATGCCGAGGTTGTCCTGCAGCCAACGGACCACAGCTCCTGCGATGGCTACGGAACCCTGGCCAGGAAGAAAAAAAAAAAAAAAAGGCTACGGAACCCTGGCCAGAACGCAGTGTTGGACAAAATATGCAAATACACTCAACCAAGATGGAAAAGCAACATTTTTGTGTTGGATCAGATCAACTCAAAGATCGAAAGCTTCTTCCACATTCACAATATCAGCATTTCTCTCAAATATTGTTCTACATTTGTGATAGTGAGCACTTCTCCTTTGCCGAGATCATCAAGATGCTGATTAGACAGCATGATGAGTGCACAGGTGTGCCTTAGACTGCCCAAAGAACAGTCAGTAGCCTTTTGGTGTGGGCAGTCTAAGGCACACCTGTGCACTCATCATGCATCTTGACATGGCACACCTGTGAGGTGTGAACTGAATCCACCTTACCAGGGAGGCTGAGGCGTGCCATCCCTCTAGAGTCGGAACACACTAATAGAAAAGCGGCTCCCAGCGTTTCCATTTATTGGCATCGTATGCGGGTTTCGTTGACGATTGCCAACGCGTTCTTTGCTATCAACGCTCCAGGTACGGATTGCAACGACATCAGCGGCAGTTTGCCTTCATGTGAAACGTGCCGTTAGGAACTGTTAACGTTCAAACCCGTATCTCACACCATCCGGGTCCATTCAAGGCTGCAAAACGTGCAAAGACGTACAGAACGAACCATTAAGCAACACTTCCAAACATTCGGACTTTGCTCAAAGGCAACTCACGGGAGTCGCACTCCCGTCTGCCGGCTGCGTCTGTTTTGACTGAGGCGGGAGGAGCAGTTTTTCAAAGCTCAGTTCATGAGTGATGAAATGTTACTGGAGTTGGACATTATTGTCACAAAATAATGTAGGTTGTATTTTGTACATTTCTACAGAAAACTTTTTTTTTTTTATGTAGTTATGTTTATTTTCAAATGTTTTTTCTTTTCGGGGACCCCATGGAGGAGTCCTCCAATATGGACCTCTTAAAACGTCACTGTTGGGTTTGTAAGGCCGTGTTACTTTTAAACATGTCTCTTGTTTACAGATACAAGAAAGACATAAAATCTGGATGCTGCTAATCGAGGTTTATTCGCATTCCCCCCCCCAAAGAATCGAATCGTTAAACAGGATCAAAAACGGAATCTTAAAAATCTTATCAATTCCCATCCCGACCCTCCGGTCCCACCAACGCCAATCCAGAGGCGTGTCAACCACGACAGGAACTCCGGGCGGATCTCATCCACCGAGGAGCTTTTCCGACCACTTCAGTGACTTTGACCCGGAGACGGTGCCGGGCAGCTGCCTCCGGAGTCCCGCAGGCCCAAAAGGCCCGGTACATACATATAGTATTGCATGTGTATACGTACTTGTCATTTTCTTGTGTGAGCGTTTTCATGTACTTTTCATGATTTTGTGTGGATATCGCTGCCGTCCGACTGAATTTCAATTTTGAGTACACACGGATTGCATTCCCGGCGGGGTACCTCTAATGCGTAGCAGGCGGGTTTGTCTCGACCCAGTTTGTAGGCCACAGTGGTCAGGAGGCCGTGGTCGGACATGACCGGCTGTTAGCAAAAGGGAACGGCAGTTTTAGCCATCAGGAATACGTTACAAGCCGAGACATCTGCAGCAGCTCGGTGGCGGCGCCGCACCTTGGGTCCGGTGTTGCGCAGCAAAAAGCAGCCCGTTCCATACCTGCAACACAAAACAAACAAACACAAAGTCATGACATTTGCTCAACCTCTTTCTTTCCTTGCCAGCCACATCGCACGCGCACTGACGTGTTCTTGGCTTGTCCGTCCTGGAAGCACATCTGTCCGACCAAGGCTGCCGACTGATCTCCAAGACACTGAATCGGGAAGCAAACGCATGAGCGTCAAACGTGCAGCAGTTGGCATCAGCGAGCGCATCAAACGGACAAATACGTACCCCTGAAATGGGAATGCCGGAAAGTGCTCCTGATTTCTGCCAAACCATCACATGTGATTACTTTTAGTGGACTGACGTTCATTTGCTGTCACTTATGCTGCATTTGAGGACGCTCGGACGTCGGAAACATCGCAGTTGGTTTTTCCAAGTTCTGACCCAAAAGCGTTTGAGGGGAACGTAAACAACCAAAATGGCGGATAGTGATCAATTGGTTTTTATTTTGCTCCTCATTATTCAATTTTGACCTCCAAAATGTTTCTTCATTTATTGTTTTTATCTTATTTCATACACGCGAGTTGTTCGTCATATAATTCCATGCAGGGAGATGCGTGAAGTTATGTTGAATATTTAGGAATGAAGAAAGCGGTCGACTTTCACAAACGATGTTTTACCGTTCACGCCATTGTATTGTGACGTCACATTTTAGTCGGCCGGTGAAGTCGGGCTCCTTTTTTTCTTTCTTTCGACTTCGAGTGGAATTTCCAAATTCAAGAGGGCGCTCCCGTACGCACTTCCTGGTTTGAAGTCGGAATTGTCTGACTTCAAACCAGGAAGTGTGTACGGGAACTTGAACATCCCACTTGCGAACTTTCCTCAAATGCAACATAATAATAATAATTACAGTAAACCACATTGAATGAAACACCACCAAAGTAAAAGAAAATTAGTTTCAACTCTACTGCAAAAACCAAAACTATAGTGCACCATGCAGAACCATTTTAGCCAAATTAGGTCAATGACATTATTTGACAACATTAAGTCAAATAACAGCTGTAATAAAGCAATGCTTTCATATCGCTACAAGGTGCCTTTGCCGTCCTCATCATCATCATGAAAGTATTGCAAAAATAATCCAATTGTCGGTCTTAGAAGTGACCAAAAATGTGCATAAATGCTCATTCTCTTCAAATGTGCTTCATGTCCCCCCCCCCCCCCCCATTTTGATGGCTGTGATTTGGCATGGATCGCTTGGATGATGATCATCGATGTTGGATTTTCATAATCATTGTGAACATTTTGCACGTGTCCCTTAAAATGTTGTCATGATGAGAAGAGGCTCTCGTGTTTACAATCGTTTTGTCTTTCTTCAATGGAGTGCGCGACAGCAAAGAATATTTACATTGACGCCGTTTTGGAATTGTCAAAACATCATTTGTGTAGTCAAATACAAATGGATCGAAATGTTTCAGAAATAAAAACAGCGCAAGTCATCATGCCAACTGACTCATGTTTTTAAAAATGAAGGTACATGAAATTCGCATTAGCCAAAAATGTCCACCCTGTCAGCAAGCTCAAACATGACGCTATATTTATCTACATTGTCTGCTTGTAGTCATTTATTGTTTTAAACATGTTGGAGCTTGACCAATGTGCATTTCTAACAGCATAACACCTACTTCATAGACAAAAATATGAAGTTAGAAAATAAATAGGATCAAAAAATGTATTCATTATTATAAAATTATTATTATAAAAAATATATATTATTTTTTTAAGAATTATAATATTAAACGCAATTACAAAAATGTACAGTATTAAATAAATACAAAGGTGAATGGATTTTTTCCTGAAATTGGGAAGTCTCAAAAGCACCTTAAGGTGATATTGACTAAAACAGTGAAGGTCACACGGGGTCTCGCTTTCTCCATAATAGGTTCAATTTTAACAATGAATCTTTGAAAAGTTAGTTTAAGAAAAGTACAAGGTACAGAAAATGCTAAAAACCAAACCCTCTTAAAATATTCCCTCATTTCCACCCAAAAATGCCACAAACAGCATTTTTCAATCCACCAGCATCGGTGCGGACATGAGCTCAATTTCTTCACTCTTTGAAGCCACTAAGGCGCGTTCAAGGAGCCAAGACATTTAGGAGCTTTCATGCGATGGGTGGAGCCCAAGATGGCGAGTGGCAAGTCACAAGCAAAAAGCGCCAGCACATTTCCAAATTCATTGTATATTTGCCTTCAATTCAAATGGCATACTTTGTGATTGTTTCTCCAAAGATTTGGACGGCAAACGAGCTCAGCATTCTGAGATTGGAAATGAGCTTGTCGGACAGAGCAGAAGCAAAAGCACGCACAGAAGAAGCAGCGTGAGCAACTTAAGCATGAAGAGGAAAATTGCAGAGTTACAATGAGACTTACCCAGCTACAACATATTTTCTACCAGTGAGAGAAAAGAGACAACGGCACACAAAATAATGCCCACGAGAGTTTCTCAGACAATGTTCATGCATTCAGCTTCGGTTATTTGTAAGCGGCGTGACACACAAAAAAAGAAGAAAAAAAAGGATTTGTGACGATGGCTCACCATGAGGCCGTAGATTTCAGAAGAACTTCTCACTCGGGGCAGAATCTCCATTGGAATACCAAAATATCTGATTGGAATCAAGAAAAAGTAGAATGTCATCAACGTGACGTCATTTACACGGGTGACCAGTAGGTGTCATACTTGCATAGCTCCGGGTCCCAGTCCATGGTGTGAATGTTGAACAACATGGTTCGACTGGCGTTGGTCACATCGGTGCAGTGGACCCCTCCAGACTTGCCCCCGGTTAAACACTGGAGGATATTTTCACCCAGTCATGCGCTACTTCTTTGAAGCAGAAAATAAAAACAGCCAGCATCGAATGTCTCACCCAAATAATCCAAGAGTCCACGGTGCCAAACATGGCGCGTTGGGAAAGGACAGCTTTGTGAACTTCGTCCACGTTGTCCATCAACCAGCGAAGTTTCACCGCACTGAAGTAAGTGCTGATGGGGAGGCCCGTTTTATGCTGCGTGATGGAAAAAGGGGTCGAGGGGTTGCACCAATTTACTAGTAAATTACAATTTACAACTTAGAATCTTGCTGCTGTAACAATTCTTTTTTTTTTTTCAAATATTGGAATGGCTGAAAGGAAACTGGAAGCGAAACATGTTGCACCTTCAAGTGGTTTTTATTCCTCCCTGGTGTTTTGTTGATCAGACTCTCAACTGTGGATTGAGTTCGGAGGTCAAGCCAAACTGGAAAATAAGAAGTTTTTTTGCCGAGGTGGCACTTTTACAGCGTGACGAATAGGGCTGGGTATCGATTGTAATTTCCTCAATCGATTCCATTTTGATTTTTTTCGATTCACTTCACTTCAAACCAAGATTGATTAATTATTAATCAACGACATGATTTTTTTTTTTTTAAAAACACACAAATATTAAATTCCAAATTAATTTTTGCAATGGAAGTAACTGGTTAAATTATTTAGTGTTATAAATAAATCAGTTAAGTGCTACACAAACATTGGCATTAGCAAGGATGAGATGAAAATATTTTCAGAATATGAATTCAATAAATAAAAATTAAAAAGATTATGAATTGTCTTAAATTGCAAGTCAGGTCTTTCATAAATGTAAGAAAATACTTTTAAATTCATGTGAACAGTAAATGCCAAGAAAACCGTAAAATACAAAAAAAAAAAAACTCAGCCTTTAAAATTCGATTTTGTTATATATTTATGTGATGGGGGAAAAAAAATCAACTCATGGTTTTATGAATCGATATCAGGCTCGAAGGGGAAAATCGATTGGATATTAATTATTCAATTTTTAAAACCCAGCCCTAGTAATGAAATATTACCTATTGCATTGTAGAGCGGCTCCCCAGTTTCTTTGTCCCAAACAAGTGTGGTTTCCCTTTGGTTGGTCACGCCAATCGCTGGAAACAAGCAAGATAGAAATCTCAATAAATGAGCAAATTGAAACGGCAAAAGTCCCAATGAGGCCTACCTTTAATATTGGTGATGTCAATATTGAGTTGTGTGAGTTTTTCACACGTGCGCTCCATGCACTCGTACACCGACTGCAAGATTTCTTTGGGGTCTTCCTCCACCCATCTGAGAAGCACAAGCACAATTCATTCAGGCCTTCCTGCACAGCAGCTGAATTGTTTTTGTTTTTTTTAGTGAATCGTTTAATCATCACACACTGACCCTTCTTTGGGGAAACTCTGTTTTATTTCCACCTGGTGGTGGCTCAGGAGTTCTGCCGTTTTGGAATTGAACACCTACCAAAACAGCACAAGAATGAAATGTTGTATTAATATTTACTGTTTACTCATGTAAACATTTGGACTGCGAAACTAGATGGCGCATGAGGGAGTAATACTCGTTGTACGAACATGCCCAGGTCAAGCGAAATTGACGCGGAGGGCCGAGTTTGACTTTGACATCTGTGGTGTAAATAAAATAGCAGACTATATTGCCAAGACCTTCGTGTGTCACGTACGGACAAGAAATAGAAATGTCTGGCGCGGTCATGAAAAGCGAGCTAGTTAGCCGCAGCTGAGGCCGCTTGGTCTTACCAAGAAGCGTGTGGAGCTGGTGCCCTGGTCGATGGCAGCAACCAGCGGGCCGAGCGGAACGCGGTGCGAGGACCCAGCCATGGTGCTGATCATGGGGAGCCCGAGCGCACCGAAGCCCCGCAGCCAGCTGGATGCAAAAACCGGTTGCTCTACTCCAGCAACAGGAGAATTTCTTTTGAAGAGGGGCAAAGACAGGGCGTGGAGTCAGGCGCTTACTTTTGGCGTACATAGGTTAATGGTGGGCGCTTAGTGATGACGTCACAGCCCGCACCCCAACCAAAACCAGAGCCCTCTAGATAGTTGGGCTTTCCTTACCGAATACTGTATATTTTTGTGGGATATTTGAACTATGAAAATTCATTTGAAAAATAATATTATTTGATTCATCTTTTAGCTTATTTTTGCTAAGTTTTATATTCATTCATGTAAATGTGTAAAGTCGAAACCTATTTATATACCGTTTTATATTTTTGTACTCTCCCTTTTTTCGCCTTTTCTTTTACTGTTATTGTGAGATTGTTGTGTAGTGTGATGATGATTGTTTGCTTAATGTTTGCCATGTTTGGCCTTTGGTTTAAATTTTTTAAATAAAGCAATTAAAAAAAAGAGCCGTAGATAGTGCCTGCAGTGCCACCGCCGGTCAGTGGCCACAAATATATTGCGTCGGTATTGAACTTAAGCACTACCATTGAAAATGCATGGGAAGAAGTTAAGGGCAGTTGAGGCTCAAGACCCAGGCCAGGTTGTGGGTTTGATACTCTATCCAGGCTACCATGATCTTTGCATGGCGATCGGAAGATACTTTGACACCAAAATGAACCACAAACGGGTGTATGTATTAATTCCACTCGAGCAACGTGAAATATAATTTTACCGTTGGTTATATAATAACATTAATTTGTATGCTGAAAGATATTATAACATTTTTAATACCTATTTTCATATATCAACTATTGTTACACATCATGAACATTTTAATTTTTCATATTAACCTTGTCGAAGTGTCTTGTGTCCTGAGCAGAGCACATGATGTTGACCTCGTATGGCCTGGCCTTAAGCTGGGACATACTGTTTAGTCTAAAAAGTTCCTTCTCAGCACTTTGTGCGAAAACACATTCAGCCCTCGAATCAGAATTTGAAAAAACACACACACACACACATTATTTTCTTCATCAGTCAAGGCCACCGTAAATTTGGTTCAACTTGTTTGTGAGATGTTGTTATGGGGAAAAGTGGATCCTTCAACTGTGTAACATATTTGGTCCCAAAAAACACACGCCGAAATCTGACCTTGTTCATGCCACCTGCTCTGGAAAATTACTGAGGTATGTTTAATCTGCAAATGAAAGAGAGGGAGGTCCTAAAATTATATAAATCGCCCGACACCCGGAAGAGGAGGACATTCGACGCTCTGAAATTCCACGTTTTTTCAAGTGATGAAATCTGAAGCTTTGTATGTCCCAGAGATCTCTGATTGATTAAAAATCATTTTTGCAAAGGTGTATTCTTCTTACATCAGACCGATCCTCATTTTTGGAACACGCAAAGAGGACAAAATTCCTCAATTCTCTTCAATGCCCACACATCACGATATATGTCAATGAATATTGTTGTTGTTTTGTTTATTAGCTGATTTAATCAAGACGCAACATTGGACTACAATGACGACAACAATCTTCCACGACAGGATATCAAATTATGCTTATAATTATGCTGTTCTTCGAGGGCTCATATGACTGTGAAGCCATATAAATGTATGATTGCCAGTTTGCCACTCTATACACGACAAATTGATGGATAGCAAAAAAAAAAAAGCTTTTGATAAATCAATGTTGCAAAATTTTAAGACAATTTATGATTTTTTAGGTTTTAGCAACAAAAAAAAAACCTGACATGCACATAATTTGCTTTCACGGGGCACACAAAATGAAAATTTTCTACCGAGACAGAAAAAGTGTTCCCATACCGGGAGTCGAACCCGGGCCGCCTGGGTGAAAACCAGGAATCCTAACCGCTAGACCATATGGGAGATTGGAAAAGTTGTTTTCTGGCTTCTTTATAAAGACTGGACAGTGATCACGGGGCAAATTCTGAAAAAGGCTGCGTTCTGTGTTTGTGAAAGTGTGAGGCGTAACTTTTTTTTTTTTTGCACCTAATTACCCATTGGCCGTGTAATGCCCCAAAAAGAATGTGACTGTTTAAATGAGGAAGTATTGTAATGACGTCATCAGCAAGGGACAGCCCGAGTCTGTTTTTCTTTGTTTTAACTCACCCTGCCTTCTAATCACACTCAAATTCTATCAAATGTAAGTACCCACTCTGAGATACTCGACATTTATGGTCAAAATGACCTTGGGCTACGTGTAGTTTTCAAGGAAGCATATCAATCTTTATTCTTGTCGTTAGCCACATAGCTGTCAAGACTACAACGAGTAGCATACTAATCCGTTTACTTTTCTTTTCAGGGCTGATTACTGGAAGTCACAACCGAGGAAATTCTGCCAATATTGCAAGTGTTGGATTGCGGACAATAAGCCCGTAAGCGAGCCTCATTTAGTTTATTTTTTTGCCAAGGGCATGTGATGCTCACAAGTCTTCATGTTTATTTTGCATTGCAGAGCATCGAATTTCACGAAAGAGGGAAAAATCACAAAGAAAATGTGGCGGCCAAAATTTCCGAGGTATTATATTTTTTCCTTCTATTTTAACGGTTACTGGATCAAGTGACACTTGGGTAAACTTTGTTGGCAAACGAACAGCTAAGAAAAAAAATGTGAGTTTGGGCATCACCCTCCTCATTGCTGGCACGAGAGATAAGAACCCTGCTGATAAATCTAAATTCGTATTGGCTACCCTCAGCTGTTACTTTTCCACATTTGATCTATCTGCCCCTGTAGATCAAAAAGAAGAGCGTCCAAAAAGCGAAGCAAGAGGACCGAATGTCGAAACAATTTGCAGCAATGGAGGAGGCTGCATTGAAGGCATATCAGGATGACCTAAAAAGGATGGAAATGGAGTCAGGTAACAGCGTGTTGAAAATACAGACGGCTCATAAAAGATCTCTTTTCTTGACTGCAGTTATTTTCTTGTGTCAGCAACGGGTTCTTCTGTGCAAACCACAGTACTGCCCAAACCTAAAGCACCGCCTCTGGTACTGTGCGAGCCACCACCACATTGCAAAAAATATCAAAAGAAACCAAGAAAGTCTTCTGGCAAGCAAAACAGAACGCAGAGTTTGTGTTGGGTTGAAGGCTGGACAGATGATGGACACGCATACTATTACAATACAGTAACTGGAGGTGAGAATAATCAGTAGGTTTTTTGTTTGTTTGTTTAAAGTCCTATCGTTGTAAATGTACTTCTGTCAGATTCACTGCTTGGATCTATGTTTTTTGTTTTTTTTGCTGCAGACTCACAGTGGGACATACCTGAAGGCTTCCAGGGCAACTCGGACTTTGTGCAGCATGAACAGCACAAGGTTACATCGAGATATTTTGCTTTTAAATGAGAGCTGTGCAATTAATCGAAATTCAATTGCAGTTTCAATTATTAGACTCCAAAATTACAAAATTGGCATAATTGTAATTTAAAATAAAAGATTATTGATGGTAATTTTTAGTTGTTTAAATGTATAAATTTGTACCTTTTTTTGTTTAATGACTCATTTAATAAATCTTGTTTGGCCCAAAATGACCTTTTTTCACAATTATAGTGTTTCAAAGAAATGTATTTTTTTCTTTTTCTTTTACACACGTTTGAACATTTTTTAAAACAAATGATTGTGCGAATCGTGATTTCAATTATCACCACATTAATCATAATTATTTTCTTCATAATTGAGCTATTCTAGATGAGCCTTTTTAAGAGTGCAATTGATCTTACTGCTTTCTTTTTGCCTAGAGCTCTTCAGGTAGTGCTTGGATGGAAGCTGTCAGCCCTGATGGATACGCATATTGGTACAACACAGAAACAGGAGGTTTGATCTCGTCATGTGCACATTTCTATCACACATCAATGCAAGTAGTCTGCTCATTTCATCTCCAGTCACATTTCTTAACATAATCGCCCAAGTTATTTTTTTCAGGAAACGCACACAAAAATGAACCATTTGCATCACGGGGAGATGATTTCGGCAAAAAAAGTATTTTTTGCAAACAAAAAATACGACGTAGGCAATTATTTTGTCTCACCTCTCAGAGTCCAGATGGGAAAAGCCAAATGACTTCCGACCCAATGAGACCTCAGAATCCATCTTGGCGTCTGGCAGTGAAAAAGCACAACAGGAGGAGCCGACAACTTCAGGAGGAGACGACGGCTTAAATGAGGCTCCGTTGTCACAGGACACACAAGTGACTCAACAACCGAACCTGTCGTCCGTTGTCACAGAAAATAGCGCAAGGGTACGAATCATTCCGATGGAGATCATCAATTTGCTTCAGTCTTGTATTCAAACTTCCTTGTGGGCTATTTCAGAAAAGAAACGCAGAAGGGGAACCTTCAGGAAAAGAAGAAGAAACTCAAACGGGCAACAATATGCCTCAAGAGGAGGTTAAGGAGCAGAAGAAAGAGGAGGTCCAAATCACAACGGCTCAACCTGAAGTGAAAAAACAGCAAGAGGTGGTGAAAGCTAAGAGGCCCAAATCACTGAACCCGTATGGCGCTTGGGAACAGATCAAGGAGGAGAAGGATCCGTAGTATGTGTGCCGTTCCTACTTGTGGCATGTTCAAACGTTGACACGCTTCATTTCAGCAACTGGTCTCGCTCCTCTTTTTCTCCTCAGCGCCAACGTGGACTTGCAGTTGCCCCAAATACGAGAGGAAGAGGTTGTCGTGACGGAGTTGCCGCCGGAACCCAAACCCAAGTTCAAGGAGCGCATCATTACCTCACTGGGAGTGGAAGGCGGAGCCACTTCATTCAAGAAAAACAAAACACACAACGGAAAATCCAGAAGCTTTCGACAGAGAGACAATGATGACTAGCAGCAAATTTTTTTCTTCAGTTTCCTGAATTCTAATTGAATCTGATTTGGTAGCTCAAGTTCATTCTAATGTTGCTTTTCAACATGTTCAGGACGATAATGATTTGTTGTGACCAGCTGAGGTGTCACAATGACAACTTCGGAGTCTAATAAATAAGATGCTTTTACACAAAATGTCTTTCAAATGGTCCCCAATATTAATTTTCACAATTTACTAACAACAAAAGCTCTCAAGATCTAAGGAAAAAATTTTTAATCACAGGCATCGTGAATGTACAATAAATAACAGAAAAATATATTTACACAAGCAAAACCCGAAACTGATGTAACAATAAATATTTGCAGTGTTACAACACCTCACGTCCATTACAATATTATTTAAAAACTATCATAGGGCTGGGCAACAAATCAATCAATCAATTCAATTAATCATTTGAAAAATCCAATCGTTTCCAAAAATTTGCTAAATCATGAAATTGAGTTTTGTCTTCCGGATTCTTAACAGCTGTTGTTTTGATGTTCTGTTTCATGATCCAGATGTTATTGTGAGTTGTAAAAGTGGCAGAATGCTGGATGGGGGCTTTACAACACACGTTTACAAGAATTACTTCATTGTGGCATTTAAACACCAACTATGAATGTTAAGTTTATGTTCAAACTGATTTAGAATCAGTATACATTTATTGTTGTCTAAACATTTTGCACAGGAATCATTTTTGAATAAATGTTTGTTGGGTTTATCAATTAAAATGGTAATCTTCCTGAAGGGGGGGGGGGTGAATTTTTGTCCGTATCGCCCATCCCTAAACTATCAAAGGTCAAACTTGACAGCGAGTCAGTCTGCAAAAGCGTTACCACAGTTTCCGCTGTTCTCCACCAGGTCCAGAAGCTCCTCCCTTTCCGCATGTTCAAGTACGACGCTGACGAGGTCGTCCAGCGCCTCCCCTCCTTGCATGAAGTCCTGACGTGGATTGCGAGAACATGCGATAAATGTGAGCCGCGTCCTAGTTTGGGTCACTTTTTTACCGTTTCAGGAGCAAACCTTAATATCTCTGCAAATGTAGCCAATCCGGTGGTCCGTGACGCGATCCTGGCTGAAGTTGTAGGTGCGAATCCTCTCCGACTGCGAGCGTGTTCCCACCTGGTGTGAAGAGACGTGGCTGGCTGTTAATCCAAAGTTACAATCGACCTTTGAACTAAGGTTGATCCATTTTTGGTTGTGTGGTTTTTAAAAGGAATTAATTATTAGTTCACCACTAGATGGCACTAGGGATCACTGAAAGGCCCTTGAACCATATGAAATGTGGTAGTAGAAAGTTGGAAGGGGCGTGTCGCAGTTCTGCCCTTACAAATGGACTTTTCTTTGCCAGGAGGCCGCTTACCTGCTGCTTACGTGCCAAAGTCTTTTTCTCAGTCTCTTTACCCATCATGCTCTGGTAGAGGCGGGCCTTCAGCATGCGCATGGCCGTTTCTCTGTTCTGCAGTTGAGAGCGGCTCTGTTGACATTCCGCCGCCATACCTGAGGGGGGAATATTGCAACGACAAGAGGAGAACGTGAACGTGTGGAGAAACTTGACAGCTGTTGGGATGTCATACCTGAGGGAAGGTGAACAATTCGCACGGCGCTATCAGTTGTGTTGACACTTTGACCCCCAGCACCTCGAGATCTGAACGTGTCAACACGCAGATCTTTCAGGTCGATGCTGATATCCACCTACAGCACACATTAGCTTTCAACTGGATGGCTATTAACGGAGCTCTTGAAAGTGAGAGCTATTGAGAAGTTACGTCAGCGGGCTGAGGCAGGATGATCACGGTCATGGTTCCCGTGTGGATGCGTTGCATCCTGGAGGAAAGGCCCACCTCCGGAATCCTCTGCACCCGGTGTGTCCCCCCCTCGTGCTTCAGATGTCTGTACACGTTCTCTCCGGCTATCCGCACGGACGCATGATGCAAACCACCTGAGGAGGACGCCGTGAAAAGTTCAAGTCTCCGGCGCATCTTGGTGGGCATCCATTCAAATGTCCTCAATCCATTCGATTTCCACTCACAAGAGTTCAGTTCGATTCGATTCACTTCGGTTCAATCCAATATTGATTAATTTGGGAACATCAATTCTTCTTAAATGTCAAGGACGTAATAAAAACTCCACAAATAATCAATTCCTAAGTACATTTTGTGGAGGCAGTAACTGGTCAAATGATTTAGTTTCTTAACTCATTTGCTCCCAAAAACGTATAAAAATGTTCCATTTTAAATATTACCATGCTCCCTAAAACGTATTTATACGTTTTTTTTGTTTTTTTTTTAATGCTAGAGCATACAGAAGGCTTTGAAGCAGCCTCTGAACTGAAGAGAACGCTCAAAGCAATGGTACTAGTTACATAAACTGCCAGCAGATGGCAGCAGAGTATAAAAGATCAGCCAGGGCCATGTTGCAAAAAGGCTTTTCCCAACTGATTTGTGAATAACGATGAAACTTAGCTATATTCTAAGGCTAATTACTTTCAAAACGGAAAGAGATACAAATATACTTTTTTCCTGATGAAAGAAGAGACTCTAATCTTTCTTTTGGTCGGTTCCATGTTTTGATAGTAATAGAACATGATATTCTTTGGGCCTTCCAAAATCTGTCAAAATCCAGTAAAACAGCAGGGAGCGAAGGGGGTTGCTTCAGTCAAAATGGCTTCAAGTAAATGAGTTAATGAAATTAACAGGTGTTATCATCAGTTAAATTGATATAGGCAAGGATGAGATTAAAATATATTCATAATTCTAATTTAATAATCGTAAATATAAACTTAAAATATTCAGAAATTTTTTGAAGTGCAATAAGTCAGGGCTTTCATAAATTTAAGAAAATACTTTTAATTTCATGTGAAAAGTAAATTGAAAGAAAACAGTAAGATGCAAAAAAAAAAAATCAGCCTTTAAAATTCTATTTTCTTTAGAATTTATGGGGGGAAAATTAGATATTTAAATAACCGATTCATGGTTTTATGAGTCAATATTTGGCTTGAAAAGGAAAATCGATTAGATATGGATTATTCAATTTTTTAAACCCAGCCCTACACAATATATACAGTACACATACCATATTCTGCAGGAGTGTAATTCAGCGTCTCAAAATCCCAGTTCTTGTAAGCGGCAAAACCCTGGTACATGTCAAACATATCTCTGGTGAATTGCTGACATATATCACCTAAAAATGTTAAAAAAAAAAATAAAAATACACAATTCAAATACATTTCTGATTCCACTCAAAAAAAATAATCTGAATATTTGGGTTTTGGGTGAAATTTCAGGATCAATCTTGCCTTATAATCTTTACAGGTGAACCTAATTTCTCTACACTTTTGAATGCACATGTTTAACTTTTCATTGCTTCACTACTAGAGCTGAACCTTGAAATGTTCACAACTCAAACACCCGTTGTGAAGTTTGCTGCTTATAAAAAAAAAATAAAAAATGGTGCAAAAAGTGTTGAAACATCAAACAGTTGGACATGAGCATTAAAATGTTTAGTGACGGCCTGTAAAGATCCGTGCATTTTAGGCTCATCCAACAATTCTACCCAAAAGCCAATAACCAATAACTTTTTCTGTCACGTGTGTGTGAGTGTTTAATGCAGATATAGATGAACCATAATGGGACTAAAACCCACAAACCTCCTGTTGTTCGTCCTGAAACAACCTCCAGCAGAATGTTACTAGAATCCAGAGGGTCCATCGGCAAGAGCGCTTTGATTAACTCGAGAGAACAAGACAGACAGAGAATATACACAACCGCTCCCAACTACAGAATAGTCTACATTTGATCATGCTTGTGGTCTTGTATGCTTACCTCTTTCTTTAAGGCTGAAATCCTTTCTGTGATAAGAGCTTCCTCTTCTTTCAACAGCTGAGCAAACTCATCACCTTCATCTTTGGAACCATCTTTGGCTACAATCACGGCAAAATAATGTCATCATAATATATATGAAATATATCAATAGTATAAACGACAACTTTGAGATTCTCCACAGATTAGACTAAAGTGCGGGTGATAGTAAGAGTATAGATCAATGCATTATTCCCCAAAACGGTAAACATCTACTCACAATGCGAAATGGAGTGAACTTCGTCAAGATCTTTCAGCGCCTGTTCAACACTTTGAAAGACATTTGCCAAAGGCAGCAGCTTAGTGTATTTCTTCACCATCACTTTCCTTTCAGCTTCACTAAGGTTTGCGCTGTGCAACTTATTGCTAAGAACTTGGTGAGTGGCCATGAGCCGCCGAAGATACGTCTGAACAGAATCGTTTTCGTACAAGGTTCCTACATCGCTGTGAAAGAGACGCCTTGTCGCCAACATTGCACCAGTGTGTCCTGAGATCGTCCTCCAACGTCCTCGTTTTAGGTTGTTGCAGGAAAAGACAGTGCGCAAGGAACAAAGACTACGAGAAAACATTTGACAATGCACTTTTTGGGCATCCGAAATCAATGAGAACAATCAAAACAGCGACTTGGTCTGCTTAACTAGAATTGAATGACAATCGCGACATGGGGCAGAAACACGGAAGAAGTTTGGGATATGACGCGCGGCTGCATAGCACTCTGGGAGTTGTAGTTCTATTGCGGACATAGTTTCCCTCTCCGCAATTCTAGTTAGTTTCTGCATTTAAAGTAAAAAAAGGGTTCACCTAGCTGATTTTAAAATGTCAGCTTCCCCCGCTTGTACAGGTAGGTGAGCAATGACAAGTTTAGCACACGCATTTTACAAATTTAATCATTATATTCCTTTATCTAAAAAAACAAAAACAAAAAAGTTTTCAATGCTAATACATCGCTAGTATCTAGTGCTAGCATTCATTTGTTTGCCCTCTAATTGTAAGGCAATTTTACATTGGACAGTGTCATTTACCCACAGCACACCTATATGTTTTAATTGGAGGCGGAAATGATACGTTGTTGTTAATATTTGACATTCAGGAGCTCAGAGACAATTATCAGTAGACCAAGCCCTGGAAAATATTAGCCAACATGACAACAGTGAGACTGAAACTCTACAGAAAGAAGAGGAGACTCTCAGCTCTCTACAGGTTCACCTTTCATTTTTTTTTACACAACATTTTATAAGTATATACTTTTTCTCAATATTTTTATTCACCTAATCCTAGTCAATAATTCATTTTAGTTGCAATGAAAAAAAATAGATCTTGCGCGTGCTCAAATGGTGAACACCTTTACCAGGCGACTCTATCAGATGTGCAGAAGAACAGCGATGAGGCTGAGAAGAAGCTGAGACAAACGACAAGAGACCTCCTTTTCATGGAGGATGACGTGGTACGTTTAGAGCAGCGAGTGCAGGCTGGACGTGACCAGTGTGCCTCCATCACAGCGGAGCACACCAAACTCCTGGAGCAAATAAGTGAGGAGGAGGAGAAGGCCAGCATGGCACGGGCTCAATTTCAAATCTATCGAAGAAAGATGGAGGAGCACATGCAGGCGGTGTTGCGCTCAGTGGGCCGGACTGATGCTTGCACAGAGGAGAAGAGGACACTCGTCCAGAAAGTAAGGAAGGCCAAGGAGGAGCTGAAGGAGGATCTAAAAAATCCACATGGAATCGAAGTCCAGTCGGCAAAAGTAAATGAGAAAATAGTTGTTGTTTTTGTTTACTTCCACACTAAAGCCTGGATTTTGTCTCAACAGAGAGAGATTGATGCTCTGAGAGGCGAGATTGGAGAGATGATGGCAAATATCGCAAAGAGGAAGGAAAATCTTCAGAAGGAGTTGGAGACGCAAGCCCTCATCAAGCAAGACATTGCGGTATGGCGAAAAGAAACTTTCAAGGCAATCCAATGTATTTCATGTTGTATTTGCACTGTTTTAGGGGCAAAGGCAGCGCTTTGAAGCTGTCAGCAAGCACCTTTCCTGTCAGATCAACAAGGCCCAGGTTGCATACAGGTAAAGATGAATATAGCATTGCAGCATTTTTATAAACACAACAATAGACACCAGGACTCAACAAGGGTGGCAGAAAAGTAGGGATAGACCCGTCATCAGACAAAAAATTAGCTGACGGCCGATAAAAAGTCCATTTAAAACCATTTTAATCTCAGGGAACTATTTATTTAATTTTATTTAAGAAATGTGAAAGATTTTACATTTTGGGGGAAAATATTTACTATAGAAAAGTATAGACAACTATGGTATTTACTTGTTTAGGTTTCCATTTACATTTTTAAGACGAACTGGTAACCTTGGGCAGATGCGTATTTAGCCCGTTTTTGAAAGGGAACAATAGCAACCCCAAAATTTTGGACTATTTATATCTATATATATATATATATATATATATATATATATATATATATATGTGTATAGAGAGAGAGATTTTACTGTGTGTTCTTTTTAACAAGCTGGAAACTTATAGTTATAATATATATATATATATATATATATATATATATATATATATATATATAAAAACCATAGCATTTAAAAGTAAAGTGAAAATGGTTTCATCCAACTCGACCCCTCCCGTCTCTGCTTTTTCATTCACGGGGTATGTCGGTCTTGTCGAGTGGAATTAAATGTTCATGACTTACACCAGGATGCTATGTAGAAAGTTTCTTACCTTCTACCACTCAACACCAAGACATTATTTTCATTACTAGTCTGTGGTTATTTGCTCCTCAATCATGTTGCTACTTGGGGGAGTTTATGAGTGTTTTATTGGGCCTATATTGTCTTTACCAATGTGGTGACAAGTTTTCATGGATGTCCTCATGGAGCGATATCTGTCCCTGACCTATACAGGGACATTTCCAAAGACATCCACCACACGGAGAGACGGAAAGCTGAACTCCAACGGCAGCTGGGATTATCAAAAGACTCTGGTCAGTGCTAAATCAATACAGTTCGTGCTTCCTGTCGGGATTTGGACTCATCAATAGCTCAGGAGTTGTTGCCGCAGTGAGCCAGCAGAGGGCAGCAGTGGCAAATAAATGTGTAGAACAGCCACACAGACATGACTGGACAATATTCCTTGTTCAAACAGATACTGAATATACATTTATGTAGACATTATTGCAGTGTATTGTAATAGCTCCCTAGCCCCGCCCCCCCCTCCACGCCATGTTAGCGATGCATCACATCATCCCGACCACGACGGTCGTAACAAAAGCTTCAACTGTCGATATGTTTTGGTACACGCTGTTCCCGCTTCCGCCTCAGCGGCTCGCCTGACGAAGGGCAACGTGACAATCCCGCTGCAGGCCAACAAGGGCGAGACTGCGCCACGCCAACCACATCTCAAACGCAAAATAGCCATCATTAATACAAGTAGGTAGCATTTATGTGCTGCACTGATCATAAGAGTTTCATTTTTCAGAATGGTTTCTTTCTCCAGTGGTCTTGCGGTATAAAAGAAAATAACGGTCGAGCCTGCCTGCCTTTGCACAACAAGTCCAATTCCACACTAAAGACGCACAAGTGGTCAAATATAAGTGTCACAAGTGGTTCTTTGTTTTATTATTTAAAAATGTGAAGATAAGTCAAGGATTCCCACGCTGAGGTACTATCCTCTTTTTTTTATTATTCCTGCATGTGTAGATTTGAAAATAAACATCAACTACATTCTCGCAGTAGTGTTCATTTTGTCTGCCATTTTTAAATTTAGTCTTAGTTTTTGTCCAGTTTCAATCACGCTTGATAGTTATCATAGTGAGTCAACCTCATCCCGCTTTTATTTAGTCAACCTTTAGTCGACTATAAATTTAGCATTTTAGTCTTTAATTTAGTCCAAGAAAACATTTTTTTCCCGTCTAGTTTTAGTCAACAAAAACTGTCAACGTTTTAGGCTAGTTTTAGTCAGGACAATCATGTATTTATTTTTTATTGTACATTTTGAACAGAAATAACTATTGAAGTCATGCAATTAATTATTATTATTATTTTTAAATTAATAAAAATAAAATTATTTCATTTTAATCGCCTGACTTTTTGACCTTTTCTAAACTCGAATGTTTTGCACATTTCAGGTTGGTCCACAAATGTCACCCGAAAAAAAGTCTGCTAGGCTAACGGCAATGAGGAAAAGGGTTATAGAAAATGGCCGCATGTAAATAGGGGACAGATTGTTATTTGAATTTGATGAATGAACAGAAAGTACATCTTTACAGTGAGATCTCGCAGGCATCCTTCTGGACGTCATGCATGACTGCAGTTCCTTTTGAAAATGTTGACCAAATTCCAATTTCAGCTGGATTTTCCAAATGGGTGCAGCTCAAATCAACCAAACCTTTACCGGTGAATTGAATTGTTCCCGCTGCTCCTTGTTAGGCTCCGTTGCAGCGTGTCAAGCTCTCACCTGAAAAAAAAAAAAAAGCCAGAAATGGATCCTGGCTTAAGCCAAAAACTTGACAGCCAATATGCATCATTAAAAAAAATGAGCTTGAGTTAATTCCAAACGAAAGAGAAACAGTGCTATAGATATACTATTAATATAAACAAAAGAATAACATAACACTATTATACTTAATATTTCTTATTTCTCACAATACCGATCAATCAGATCCCACAACACCAGATTCACAAATATTTTTTTTCCCCTCCCTTAAGCACCAACATACACCATAGTCATATGTTGAATTATTTTTTAGTGCACTTTTATACAGCATTATATTGAAGTGCTTTTAGGTATTGATATGAAAAGATTTTTTTTTTTTTACTGCATTGCTATGATGATGTGTTTGTGTCTGCTATGGATTTCAAGATGCACGATAGTCGTTTGTAGTTTTTAGGCTTGAGGGGGCACGTGCACTTTCGTTGTATATTTTTTGCAATGACAATTAAAAAAAAGTATCTAAAATGTAATAAAAGTGGCATCTTGATACGAAGGTGTTTATCGACATAGTTGAATAAGTTAAATGAAAAACTTGAATGGTATGAAAGGAAAGATGAATCTTCTGTCCCAGTTGATAACGCAGACAAACCGATTCCACAACAATGCGCAACATTTCATTTGGAAACGCAAGACATTTTGTTTTGACTATCTTTGCAGGCTGCAGCGTTAACCTCCTTCATCTTTCAGTTATCGCCATGAAAAAAATAATAATCCAATGCGGTCTCTTGGTCAAATATAAATGTTTGGATGTGTTGCACTACATTTGTCATTATTTAATTATTTAAAAAAAAAACAGGAAGTGAGTTCATGTTGGGGGGGACATTGGTATAGTCTATTCTTTCTATATGAATGCTGAATGACGATCACTTTCACTCCATCATGTTCTGTACGGCTGCGTGACGTGAGAACGCCGCAAATAAACCAAGCCACGTCGGGCAAAATACAAGATAAGAAGAAGAAGAAGATCATATGGTGTCAAAAAGTAGGCCAGCCAGTGGGAGGGGTGTGGTTTCCAGGATTGCAAAAAGCAGCTTGTTCCTGCCTGACGTCCTTACATGACAGACGGAACAGAAAAACGGTCAATTCTAAATGCATTTCAGGCGTCTATCGGTCTTTACGGAGCAACTATCTGCTCGGAGACGTACAAATGGAACCTGCAGCTGCAGACTCAAGTCCTGAATTGTGTCTTTACGTCAAACCATTTTGCATTTCTCCATTTTGTGGTTTTATTCAGTGGTGGTGTTGTTGTGCATGTAGAGGTCTTTTTACTGTGCAGATGTCAAGGATTCCGTTCCCGACCATTGGCCAGTACCAAGAGAAAATCAATGCATCGAGAAGTATTATTATCTCTTTTACTGCCAAAGACGTTAAATGATGTTCTGCAAAAACCTATGGAGGAGTGCCAAAGACGTTAAAAGACGTCCTCCCATTTTTTTATTTTTATTTTTTGAAACGGGTGCTGGGAAGGCTTGCGGAGCTGTCCTGAAAGTTTTAAGCAGGTCTCGTGAGCCTAATGACTATTTTTGGCCCCTAGAGGGCAGCGATTACTCTTTTGACAAGATCGGGTGGGCGTCAGTAGAGGCGGAGCTAGAGCGTCGAGCAGGAGATCAGAATGGAAAACAAAGGAAAAATGGCGGCCGGTCGCGAGGAGCTAACGCCAGACCCGTTTTTTTCAAAGACCAAAAGCATCGCTAAAAGAGCACATTGTTGACGACGATGATCTTCATCGATGATGAAGATGATGGTGACTCCGTGGTTGGAAAGCATTGACGCGGCAGTAGAAGACGTTAGATGGAGCTCGATGGAGGAGGGAACGGGCAATGGCGAGCGTTTGCAAGCAGCTCTACACTTACAAGACGAAAGGCATCGACCAACGCTAAAAGAGTACATTGACGACGACGATGATCATCATCGATGATGATGAAGGTGAATCCGAGCTTGACGGCGAAATTGGAACCGCTGACGCGGCGGCTATGACGGTGTCGTAACGCGGAGCGCAACCGAGCACGCGCAGGCGGACGTTCGATCGGACGACGGAGAGTGCCCCGAGTCCAATGCATATTCATCGGAGGAAGTGTGTACAGTCTGCTACTTGCTTTTTATTCCCCGGAAAAAAAGGCCGTCAAGAAAGTGTAACGTTTGCACGCAAAACGGACCAATGCGAAAGTGAAAGTAAACTGTTGTGCGAGTCCTGGCGTCTCCTTGCACGCAGGAGAGCGTTACAAAAGGAAAAACTGTATTTGAAACATCCACATAATTGTAAGTAGTACCACAGTTGCACACATTTGTAAATAGTTTGCGAAATTGTTTTGTCAAATTGTTACACTGTTGAATGGAAATAAACGCATTTTGCAATCAAAAAACACTTTTTCATTGTTGGTGAAAGCGTTTTACAGAAGTAAAGCACTATTTAGGTGTTTGTGGCATCATTCATGGACAAAAAGAAGTGTACAATTCACTAGAGTGCATGAAATAACATCGTTTCACAAAAAGCTGTTTTTCTCCATTTTTTGTTTCAAAACAGAGAATTTCGGTTAAAGTAACCATTTTCTATTGTTGATTACTGAAGAACGGAATAAGGTAGAAACAAACTTTTTTTTCATTTGGTAGTATGTGTGTTTCCATAGTCCAAACACAACATTTTCTGTGGACCTTGAAAGATCACTCAAAATGCTTAAATCGGCTGGCACTGGCGACGTCCCGTTTTTGAAAACGTCTGGCAGTCAAAGAGTTATTAGGGGTGTCAAAATGATTGCGTTCATTTTGAGTGAATTTAAAGTTCCTTAATTATTATTATTATTTTTAAACACGTTTAATGAGCGCTTCTTATTTGGAAAGCCTGTACTGGGAGGATTCCAGTTGCAACGCAGCGGACATGTCAAACTCAACATTTTGTAATAATAAATGTCATAATAATGCATATATTTGTGGAGACCGGGGCCAAGTTGTAGTTTACAATTTGAAAAATGTGCAGAATTTCATAAGATTCGATAGCTCTTAATATGAAAAGAAAATTGCACTGAGCTGTCTCCAACGTCTTACAAATGCAATGATGCCATCTAGTGGCAAAGAAACAACCTCAACTCAAGTCAATATCACGCATGTTTTTACAGTACAGTACGTCTTTTTAATTTTAACTCAAATTTATGAAATATTACGAAATTACTGTATCAATGGCTAAAAGATGCAGACATATTCCTATTAGTTTAACATTTTTTTCCCCACTTTTATGTTAACAAGAGTATGAAAACTGAAAAGAATATATTTTATTGTCCATTTTTTTAGAACATATATCAAATTTGTGATTAATCATGAGTTAACTACTGAAGTATTGCTATTAATTAAGATTTTAAAAAAAACACCTTAATTATTATATTAAGTAATTTCAGGTACCTTGACTTACAAGTTTACAAGTGACTTTTTTTTGTTGCCATATTGAACTAATTTAAACGCTATATAACTACAAAAAGGTTCACTAGTGCTGTATTGTAATTCAAAAACATAATAATAGAGAATGCAATGAAACGAACGGGTTTAATGAAGTGTAATTAAGCAGAAAATCAAACACACTGTACTACATTCATGTGTTAATGGTTGTCTTTAAGGGGTGTGGCCTTGTGACTGACTTCAGGAACCTCGCGTTAGTCTGGTTGGCTGTTTACGGAGCGGTTAGTTCCGTTTTTGCGCCTTGGCCATGCTCCTTGCGAGTGTTCTCATTTTGTCCCGTTCACGAAATGACTGAAAGCGCATCGGAGACGATTGCTCTCTTCTTCATTTTTCTTTTATTGACGGCAGCATATCGACAAATGAGGTCAAACTCAAATTTTAGCATGTTACACAAAGCATAAAAATCAACCGAGCAATGATTTCTCATAACCCGAAGAACTTGTAATATGAGGTAAAAAGTAGATAATAATGCTGTATGTGATTATGAAAGTACAATCGTCTGTATTGTTTCATGGCTCACATTTAATCCAAGCCTGCACCTGTTCTGACAAGTCGGATGAGTGTGCGTGCGTGCGTGCGTGCGTGCGTGTTGGCGGAATGTACGGATTGTGCTCGAACATCCTGTGCTTTCCCAGATTGAAGTAAGAGTGGTGGTGATGCTGGGAGGGGGCGGGGTCTGCCATATTGCATTGCCCACAACTCCCTTGACCTAAATATCGACTCCGCATGTATTTGTCTACTATCGTTCTTTAGTGTACGCCGCTGGTCAAAAGAGTGATCGATCACTCAAGACTTTATAACCTCCGCAAGGTCGAGGAAGTATTTAGATGAGTGTCTGTTTTTTGTTTTTTTTCTGTCTAATTGCGTTCGAGCAGGAGTACACAACAACTACACATCAGGTTGACGTTCAATTTTGTGTAGGGTCACCACATTACTTGAGAAAGAAGCCATCCATTATTTCCCTTTAATGCCCCCCCCCCCTCCCCGCTCCAAGATGCTACTGCCACATCATCACATTGTCACCCCAAAAAAAGAAAAGCATGTTGAATGATTGTGAATGTTTCTAATGCTTCCTGTGGCTGAGTGGCGACTGGTCCAGGGTGTACCCACTCATCACCCACATGATAATAATAATAATAATAATAATAATAAATTGGATTTTTATAGCACTTTTCAGAAGACTCAAAGACACTTTACAAAAATAAAAATGATAAAAACTAGAGTCAAAAGAAGAAAAAAAAAAGAGTTCTAAAAATGTAAAACTAAGAGATACATCTGAACAGTACATGTAAAAAAAAAAAAAAAAAGTAAATGTAGAAGAAACTCAGAAGAAACAAGACAAAGGATCAGCAAAAGACCATCGATGGAAGCTTATGTCGTCGTACATCATGTTAGCAATCTTCTTTGACTTTACACAATTAGAAGATAGATTTTTTTTTTTTTGCATTTCCTTACTTTTGCCTGTTTTATGGAGACGATTAAGACACCCGGTGGCTCGACAAGCACGAGCTTTTGTTCTGCCTTTTGTTTGCCCCCCCCCCGCTAACATGGCCTCCTCACGTGTCGCAGTCTCCTTGCCAGAAGACAGCGGACTGAAAACGTGAGCTCGGCCGTCAACTTGAGGGAGGGAAGACGTCCACCATCCATTTTTAGTGCTCATAATTTGACTATTTCATATTTAGTGGATTGTTTGGAAGTGTTCCGGCCTCCTTGAATTCTTATTTCAATCTTGCCACTGTCGTTTGAATGTGACAAGTGTCATTAGAAGAGAAATTGTGAAATCGCTTGGAACCTAACTAGGGATAGGCGCCGATATTGGCCATTTTGACAAATATCGGTATCAGCCTTTTTTTTTTTTTTTTTTTAAATAAATAAATCTGACGGCTGATAAAAGGTCAATCTAAAACCATTTTAATCTCAGGTTACTGTTTATTTACATTTTCAGTTAACTTTATAAGAGATGCTGCTGACCCTGGAAACCTTCTTAAACCTTCTGTTTTTGTTCATTTAAACAAAGTCATGTGAAAGTTTTTGATTTACGGTATTTTCTAATTTTGAGGGAAAAAATGACTGTAGAAAACTATAGACAGCGATGGTATTTACTTCTTTAAGTTTCCCTTTAACTATTTAAGATGTACTGATTACCTCGGAAGCCCCTGAACATTTTGTTAGAAATTTAAAGTATTGATTCAAATTTCCTCCATAGATTTGATTTTGATTAATAAGAGTTCAGTTCAATCTGATAGTGATTAATTATGGAACATCAATTCTTCTTAAATATCAAGGACATGATTAAAAAAAAAAAACACTACAAACACTAAATTCCAAATAAAAATTTGCAGAGGCAGTAACTGGTTAAATGATTTATTGTTATAATCACTTAAGTGTTACACAAACATTGACAACAGCATACATTCAATCATTGTAAGTAAAAATGAAAAAGATTCCGAAAAAAGTCAGATTTTTCCATCAATGTAAGAAAATACTTTTAAATTCTGAATTGAATTGAATGGTAAATAAAAAAAAAAATTTAAAAAGCAAGATACAACAACAAACACCAGCCTTTAAAATTCTATTTTCTTTTTAATTTATGGGAAAAAAAGAGATATTAAAAGAATAGCTTTATGAACCGATATCACACTCAAAAAGGAACATGGATTCGACACCGGTTATACGATTTTTTTCCTACGGCTCGGATTAATGGCACAAGCATGTTATTTTGACCCAACGAACGAATCGTGCTCTGCAGCATACGAGCAGGCTAGCCGTCTTGTTTTGCTTAATCTTCATCTTTTTTAGCGGTAAATGAATTCCCTCCACCTTGTCTAAGGCCAGTTCCTTATTTCGTTTACTTTAGAGTTCTCCACTCCAAACAATTATTATGCAGCATTAATGTCGCTGTGCCATGTTTCGCCCCTGCCTGTATTTGCAAATATGGAGCATGTTTGCAATGCGCTGACCCCGGGTGGGATAATCCGTTTTGTCATGTCAGGCATCTCGGGGTCCGTCCAGGGTTGAACCAGCGGGCCACCTGCTTGCTCAGCATCGTCAGCAGCTCAGCAGGAGGTCGGGGCCAGGGGATAAGAAGAAGATTTTGGGGCTATATGTTTATATGTCTGGGAACACTAGGTCATATATGTGTGACGGATCACTTATGCACGTGGCAGATTGCAGCTCCACACCGCTGTTGCTTCAATGCACCATCACACCCAGGTTGATCGGGGATGTTTGTTTTAAATTTAACAGTGTGACAAAGAGGCAGTGGTGAATCATCCAGTCTCGGACAAATACGAAATGACACTAAAAATCCTCGTGGCTCTGCTTTACATTGACAAAATATTTATATTCTAAAAAAAGAAGAATGCCATGTTTAGTGTTTCAGTTTGAACATTTGTTCATAGTAAACCGTTTTCACATTTAATTACAATAAAACAGAAAAAGAAAACCCGTTTACAGAGCGTCCGTGAACGCATCACACGCATCGTAACGTGCGTCACTGCATACAAACATGAATGGCGGCCGCGCTGAGCCGCGAGCTAGTGCCACATATACAGTCAAGAAAAACGACAAACACCATGAGCAATAAAACACAGCAAAAAGAAAAACATTTACCTGCAACACGGTGTGACAAGGAAGCAGTGGTGAATCAGCCAGTCTCGGACAAATACGGAATCAATCTGCGCAACAAACGACCGGTGGAAGGTTAAAATTTAAAATAAACTTAGTAGACAAAACGCCACTTTGACGTCAACAGAGAAAGCAATGTGGGCTCATAATAGTCAAAGGGAACTAGATGAGCACACCATAAAGTAGTGCAAGTGAAATAATACAATATAATCATTAACTTATCCGGACTTCCTCGAGAAGCGACTCACCACGCTGTATTTCCGTAGTTCTGACCGAATCTACGGAGGCCTGCGAGTGCCACACCGCTTGCCGTTGTGTCACTTCCGTCATAATTCCGTTACAAAGGAATGTGCACATAATGTACATCAGTGATTCTCAACCTGCGTGTTATTAAAGATCATGAAGCGTGGAAATGATCCAATTTCCCATTATTGGTCTAAAAAAATGATAATCTTATTTACTACAAATCTTATTTTGTTTGTCTATCTGCTAGCGACATATTGAGACAAGCAAAACACTTAAATTCTCTTCTACTAAATGGCAAAATTACAAAAACCTGTGAATTCACTTTTTGTGATGTTTTTTGTTTGTTAATATTAATGGAGTTTTATTTTATTATTATTATTATTTTTAAATGTTGTCCCATGCCTCATTATAAATCGGGAAACACTGATATCCTGTAAATGATGAACTTCGTGCTATTTGTGACACAAGCATTAAGGGCGGATGATCTGCGTGTGATACTTTACGCCTCCGGACGTCTTGTGCCTCACGGCTGCCCCACACTTAAAGAAAACAACCTCCTTTGTCAATGAAGTGGGATTTGCGAAAGTGCCGTCTGGACAGGAGGGCAGAAGAGCCCCCCCCCCCCCCCACACACACACACACACACATAGCCCCCCCCCCCCCCCCAGTGTCTGATCCTTGGAGCAGATTAGACCAATCTGTGATTGTCAAGGAAGAAGAGGGTCACAGTCTGTCCTATAGGGAAGACCAAAGTCAGCACTTGGATTAGGGACTATTTTGGGGGACTGCATGGCTATTTCAGGATAGTACGATGGGGCAGCATTTATTAGTATTATTTGTTTTAAATGTCACTGAAGTTCTCAACAAATTGGGTCAGAATGCTTTGTAAGAGGTGGGACAATCACATTTATGGAAATCAAAGCCATTGTTGTATTTCTATTGGAATTTTGGTCTTCGTTAGCTAAACACTGCTATTACTGCATTCTGAACACGGTTGAATGCTGCCGTTTTAAATATTTAAAGGGGAAAAAATACAGCATACAGAGCAGCCTTTGACATTTGACCTTTTTCCTAGGAACGTTTTTTCTGCTCTGCTTGTGTGTTCTGCACATTCTGGTCCCACAATTTAGAACTTGAATGTAGACAAATAGTCAAATAAGTGACATTACAAATAAATGTAATTGCCAACACGTTTTGAATCATTTCAAATCAAATAATACATTCGTATTTAAATGAGCTCTTGATAACAGCTCAAATCCAAACATGCCGTCATCGTGTGCTGAGGCGCGCCCCCGCTCAAGAAAAGAGTGAGCACGTCCACGTGACATATGAACGGGGGCGTGGCCAGCACACGTTTTCCGTACGGGGGCTTGTTCCTATGGAGCCAATCACAAGGATCCGGACTGTGACTACAGTGTGTACATATACAATGACCCAGTGCGCATGCGTATAAAGGAGCAGTACATGGACTGGGCTGTACCAGAGAAGCCTTGGTGGCAAAGACATTGTCTTTAAATATAAACTAATAAGCTGTTTAAATATATATTGCGTAAAAATTGTCAACCAATCAGAGGGCAGACGGACATTTTGTTATGCTACAGCCTCATTTTAAAATCTCTCTCTCTCTCTCAAAATTCTACACACAACACATCATAATCAGTTTTTGGGAAATGTTCACTTTTTTATTCTTTCCAAAATATAACACTAAGTCTCAGCTCCTGAACAAGACATTCATTCCCACATCGACACAGTGTCTTTGTGTATTTGTTCTTTGTGTGGTGCATGCAGTCAGCAATTACACTCAAGTAATACTGATTAATCCATTATATAATTAACATTCCCCTATTTCATGTAATACATATTTCTACACTCACATTTGTTTTAACCACACCAAGTATCTTGTCTCTCACCCAGCCCCATCCACTGACATGTGGATTTTGGCCTGTTTTGCGAATGCAACGCATTCCGTGCGTAGTGACGTAAAATGGCGGCTGTCTCTCTGCCGAGCAATGTGAAAGGCACATAAGGAAAGCAAGCATCGTCCCTTTAGGAAGGCAACGAGGCTCACCTTTATCGGCCTTTCACATTGCAGGCAGAGAGACAGCCGCCATTTTACGTCACTACGCACGGAATGCGTTGCGACGTTAATAACAATGGTGGCGTGCGTCCTAATAACGTTTCTACGACATCTATTAAACTGGAAATGAGTTTTGAAAAATGAATCTCAGTTATGTTAGTAACAACCAAATAAATAATATAGAGCTAATTTGTCATGACAGTCGGGATTCCTTTTAATAAGAACACATCTCATCACATCCAGTAAAGAACAAAAGCTGTTTGTTTTTTTTTCTTTGTTTTCACTTTTTATTTGAGGTGCAACTGTCTAGTGCAAATTGTAACGTCACATTTGTGATGGGCTGAGGAACATGCACAAAACATTGACATACTTTCTATCAGGCATTCCTCCATTTTGCCAAGCGTGTGTGCATGTGCGAGTCCTCTGAGTGTCCGGGCAGCAACAAAGACATTTGGCTGCACAAAAAGACTAAAACAAAACAAAGTACCGTAAAACATCCTCAATCACTTCAGCAAAACGAGTGGCAAACAAAAGATCCCCGAACACAAACAGTCGGTATTGTTTTGAGCGAGCAAAGTGCTGATGCAGCCGCGGCAGGATCGAGACGTGTTCAGCGTGGAGCTACTTGATCCTCGTCTCTTTCCATCCTGAGTCCTGACATCGCAGGTACTTCACAACCTGGTAAACCATAGATAGATATATACAAATATATTTACATGAATAAAATAAGTGAAAAGAGATTATATATATATGTATCTATGGTTAGAAGCCAGGCACTTTGCAAAATTGGAAACGTTTGAATTCTGTACAAACCTACAAACAGTCATATCCTATTCCTCTCCGTTATTTATTTGCTTTACATGACTAGGACATGAAATGACATCAACAAGAACGTAAATCGTCACACTTGCCCAGTTTACCCTAAAAAAAAACAACATTGATTCCCTGCATAAATATTGAGCACCTCTTCCAATAAGACTAGGAATAGGTGCGTTGAGGGTTAGGACGTTGAGGGTTAGGACGGCGACGGGAGATGGAGAAAAAAACAAAACATAAAACGAGCCTCTGAGTGAGAATTGAGGTGCAGAGGTGGCAAATCCAAGTCCAGAAAGTAAAAACCCTGCCACCGTTTGGCTTTAGCCCCAGGTGCTAGCTAGCTAGTTCTTGTTTACCTGTTTAGGGAGCGAGCTAGCTAGTTAGCATAAATGGCTAAAGCCAAATGGTGGCAGGGTTTTTACGTTCTCCCATTGATTGCCATTGATGCTAGCTAGCTTGCTCCCTAGCAGGTAAACCAGCTAGCTAGCACAAGGGGCTAAAGCCAAACGGCGGCAGGGTTTTTACTTTCTGGACCTGGATTTTCCACCTATGGTGAGGTGCTACTAACACACAAAATACACGTCATCTTTTCTCTTAGACCCGCCCTTGACCCGGAGCATCACGACTGGAAATGGCCGCTTCCCATCCCGGGTCCCGGGTGCGTGTGGTTCAAAGTCCTCCTTTTAAAGTTCGTCTATCGACATTTGCACGTGGAGAAAACAAAAAGTTGAAGGTCTGCGCCGGGTTGGGGTGGAGGGCTGACATTGGCACGTGTTTCACACCGACTGCCGCTTGGTGCGTCCCCTCCGTCTCTATGACAACTGTGATTGTCTAAGCAGGTAAAAGTCAAGGCAGAATAAATTAAATGTGCAACAAAAACTTGGAAGGGGACCGCAGTCCAGAGATCTTTCCCCTTCACGCGGACGGGCCCGAGTTGTGCGCAGAGGGGAGGGCTTGCGCGGGTCCGACAGGGCCCGGGACCTGAGGCTGCAGGGCGGCGCCGGTGGGGGACCCGCCCGTCTGGACTTGGGCCTGGAACTGGGCCATCTGCTCGGGGCTGGCCAGGGTCTTGAGAAGGTTGTTCTCTTGCTCCAGTTGACTGTTGCGCTCCATCAGCTCCTTGATTTGCTCCTTCAGCACCTCCACCTCCTCGCGCACCGCGTACATCAGGTGACTCTTCACCAGGTCCTGAGGAAGGGAGGGATGGGGGGGGGCGCGAGGGGAGGGGGGGGGGGGGTCGTTAAAAGCGCCTCGTCCAGCGTTGTGATTTTTCAAACTTGACTTTGAGTTGATTCAAAATGGATGCTCGCAATACACACTCCATTGAAGCAAGAATTTACTACGCCAACCATACATGAAAATAAAAGCAGACCTAAAACTGAAAAAATATGAAAAGAAACAATGCATCACGATAAGCAGCGACAAAGAAATAAAGGTTAAAAACACAAAACACCAAAGGAAGAAAATTACTCTGGAAATTAATGGTTAATTTTGTAACTATACTAGTACTGTCACTGTCATTATTCTTTTGGTTATTAAATCAATTAATCGGATTCATTTTAATTTTGCATTAAAGTGTTTTACAAAAGAACCCCCCCCCCCGGATATTGTAATTTGTGTTTATTCCGTACTCTGTATTCGTATAAGTGATTTCAAATAAGGCGGGGATGATGTATTATGTTACCAGTTGGGTCATTGTTTTCCAAAACAAAAACAGATGTTAGCAAATGTATTATTTAAATTCAACACAGAAGATAATCAGTCTTCTTTCATTAAGGACTATAAAAATTACTGTTGATATGCTGAATGAAATCAGAATATTAATAATAAATTTAAAAAATGGCTCCAATTATTAAAACAGTTGTCAATTAATTCGATAATTGATTACTGGATTAATTTTGACGGCCCTGAACGATACCAGCGACACAATTGGAGGCTGGCGGCTACGAGGGAACTAAAATATAAAAAATTGGTGAAAAAACATAACATTGATTGAAACAACCACATTTATGTTTTTGTGATTTTTTTTTAACGAGTTGTTGTTTTTTTCCTACTTTATGTTGAGAGCTAACATTTGAGGCACCATCAATTCAAATTCAACAATGCAAATATGCTGCTGATCAAGGGAAGAGGACAAAAAAAAAGGTGTTCACAATGAAGGTACTGGAATGTCCTCGCAAAACAATTCCCACTTCATTGTCACGGAAACTTTACAATTTGGAATCTTTCCACATATTCACAGTTCCATTTTGGGGGCGGGAGTTATTTATTCACTGGCCCACACCACATTTAAAAACAAAATTTTGATTGGGGTCAAGGAACTATGTTGAAGTGAGGGGAGGAGCTTCCTTTAGTCAGGCCATAGCCCTGTCTAATTTGGGGGGCGGGGGGGTTCTCGTCATGTCTATCAATCTTAACCGCCCCACAGATATTTATAGCAAAAAGTTTCCGTTTTGAAAATAACAAGATTAATTTGTAAGCAGACACGATCAACTTCTAAATATTGTAGTGAACAATCAATTATTTTGACTGAAAAACAAAACAAAAACGTGAATGCTGATTTATTCATACCCCCCCACCTCGAAAAATGAAACTAGCTTCCACATTTTTGCTGAACACTTTCATTTCATAGAGTTGCTTCACAAGATTTAAGTATACTTGCAAGAAATGTATTGTTTTAGTCAGCATTATGCAAAAATACATTTGGCCAAACTATATTTTTGTTCCCTACTAAGAGCCAACCAGCCAGTTTTGGCAAACCTTTTAATTACAAGTTTCCAACTTGCCCTCCCGCAAAAGTACACGGCTGTACATACAGCGTCATCCAGATGACGACGACGACAATGATAGTCGAAGGGGGATTAAATCTTCATAATCTGAGCATCCCATCGTCATTGTGCAGCCACGGAACAAAATGTCCCCGCGCCGAGTGGGAGGAGCCAATGGCCGGCCGAGTTAAATTTATAACGAAAGGAGGGGAGGCTGCTGCCTGCCTAGCAACATGCTGCTTGAGAGGAGAGGAGAGGATGAGGATGGGGGTGGGGGTGGGGATGGGGATGAGGGGTGGAAGGGATTATAGCGTGTGAACCTCATTTTGGCCCGCATCATCTGTCCAAATCGTGACAGTGCACCGCCACCATCGGATTCTTTAATGGACGCCCATTTCCTTGTTTTCGCACAAGTTTAACGCACGGATGCCCCTCGTCGCCCCCCGTTAAGGTGGCTAGATTCATACAAAAACAACTATTTGTACAGAATCCACCCCAACACTCGCGAATAGTAGAAAAGAAATGGCCGGACGTGCCTCGCTCGGCATGACGTCACACCAACGGCAGCACACGAGCGACTTGATGGTGCGTTTGAGGATAACAATGGACTCTTACCATGGCTTGCTCAATCTTGTTGTCAATGGCCACGACACTTGCACCCGAAGAGCTGAAAGACACAGAAAAGCACATCGTCGGTCGGACGCTCGCAAACGCGCGGCTCTGACGCAAGACACTCGCCGTAGGGAACAAAACAAAGAGCGCCGGCAAAGTGGTGAGCTTTCGCGGTTGTGTACCTCCTGTCGAGCCTGACCGACGCGCTCTCCTTGCCGAGTACGGAGGACAGAAAGGAGATGGAGAAATTGCGCAGTTGGCAAACGCCAAGGTCCATCGCCACCGTGTAACACTGCGAATTCATGCTAGCCCGTCCATCAAGGCGCCGGCGCAGCTCGGCCCGGCTCAGAGGACGTCCGGAGGTGCGAGGCGGAAACCGGGACACGGGAGCGCATTCTGCAGCTCCGAGATCATCCGAACGCCGACACTGAGCACAAAGGCTGACTGACTGAAGTGGTGAGAGAAAGCGAGCGAGGGAGCGAGCGAGCGAGGGGGGGGGGGGGGGGGGGGGGGGGGGGGGGCTTGGGGGTGCCTGCCTGCCCGCCCGCCCGCCTGGATGGCTGCAAAATGCGTGCGGGGGAACAGCGCCAGCCAGCAGCCGCCTGATTGGCTGGAAGCGAGGCTCGTTTGCATAACAATATCCACGGCAGCCACCGTTTTGGAGGAAGCAGGAAACAGATGCCTAATTTGATGCAGTCTATAAAAATACAAGACTCTAAAACGCGACTAATGTGATACTTCTGATTCAAAATGCAGGCGAAAAACTGCCTATTAAGGAAAATGCCGCCACCTGCTGGTCATTTATGCACAAAATGTAATTTAAAAAAAGCCAATTAATTCCCCCCCAAATGCCAGTTTGCAGTTTCCACCATCTCCACGACCCAATAAACACTTTTTTTGGGGTTACATATTTCAGTGCATTTTGTACTTTCCAAGTACAGTAGAATTTTGAAGCACAATTCAGTTGCATTTCAATTTTAAAGTCAGTACAATGAAAATGTGAGGCCTACGACTTGCTGCATTTAAATGATGCTCATTTATTTTGCCGAAGTATTTTTTAAGCTTGTAAATTTAAAACAGCACTTATTTGGGGGAAACGTGCCAAGTGAATTTATGACCTGATGCAAATCTCTGACTAAAGTTAATGAAGACATGGCAAAAGGATAAATACTTTCCTCCATTTTCTGCCAATTGTAACAACACTTAAAAGTAGGGGTGTCAAAAAAGTGTGTTCATTTGGAGTTCATTTCAAGTTCCTTTAACTCCACTCATTTTTTAAAGGCGCAATTAATGACTCGGAAAGCCTGTACTGGCGTAATTCCAGTCGCAACGCAGCAGACGCCGTCCACATCAAAATTGAGCAGAAATACATTTGAATAATAATGCATATATTTGTGGGGGTTAAGGTGTATTTTACAAATGTGCAGAATTTCGCAAGTTACTTCATATTAAAGATGAAAAGAAAAATGCACTGAGCTGTCACCAATGTCTTACAAATGCAATTGTGCCATCTAGTGGCAGAAAAATCGCCTCAACACAAATCAATATCACACTTCTACAGTACAGAACATCTTTTTCATTTTAAGTCAATTTTATGAATTATTATGAAATGACTGTATCAATGACTAAAATATGCAGCCATTTTTCTATTAGTTAAAAAAAAAATCTACTTTTAGGTTAACAAGAGTATGAAAACTATTTTATTTGACATTTTACTGTACATATAGAACAGATAAACATTGTGATTAATCGCGAGTTAACTATTGAAGTCATGCGATTAATTAGGAATAAAAAATGTAATCGCCTGACACCCCTACTCCAAAACAATTTGTAAACACATCAATAAGGGAATCTTATAACAGCAGAAAGAGTAAAACAGTGCAAATAAGGACATCATTGATCCCAAACAAGTCGTGATTGATTTGCACACTCACAATGAGATTAAAAAAGAAAAACAGTTGACGGCATCAGTCTAAATAAGGCTGACGCCATCACTATGGCAACACTTTTTGACAAAGGGCACAAAAAGGAGATGAAGTGCACAGCGGAGTTAATTTTCATGTGTGCATGTGACCAAACGACACATTTGAATCCGGTCCGGCTGATGTGTAACCTGTCGCTGCTCAAACGCACCTTTGTGGGAGTGGCTGACGTGACAAGAGAACAAAGACGAGGAAGCTTTTGACATGCGCCACTTGTCACACACACGCACCCCAAACCCTCCAAAACCTGATCCTTTAAAAAAAAAAAAATTGCTTTTATATTGTCTTCGCCAGGTTCGAGAGAACTACGATTTGTTGTTTGCAGCGTCACACAAGGTTGAGGGTAAGAAAGTGCTTATTAACACAATTTGCAGGGGATACAGACCAAAATAGTGGCAAAAAAAAAAATCATCATTGATGCTGCCGCTATATTTCAATAAATGCTTCTATTAACGGTTGGCACTGTAACAACACCACAAACTTTGGTCCCAAGACACTTCAATAGCTTTTCAAATTCATCTTTCATCACGATTAATTTGCTAATAATTGGAATCACAATTAGGACAATCATTAGTTTTTTGGTACAAAACAAAACAATGTTTAAACGTGTAAAAAAAAAATATCACGACAAATAGATTCCTTGGAAACACTATAATTATGCAAGTTCCTTTTGAACAAGATTTATTAAAATTAGTCTTTTTAACATTTTTAAAAAGGTGCAAATATCTCAATTTAAATAACTCTAAATTTGTATTAATGATCTTTTATTTTTGTTTACGATTATGCCGATTTTGTAATTGTGGAGTGTAATAATTTAAATTGTAATTGAATTTCAATTAATTGCACATCCCGATCATTGCCCATAAAAATAAGTGGCTTACAGGTCTTTTTTTTTTTTAATGCAATGTAAAACCGACTCTCCACTCAGACTCTTTGTCTATCTTCTTGGCTCCTCCCCAAAATTAGAGATAGACGATATGTTTTTTTTTCAGGGCTGATATCCCGATGCCAATTATTAGTAGTCAAGAAGGCCGATTACCGATATTTGGAGCTGATATTCATTTTCAGTAAAAAGGGGGTAAAAAATATTGCCGTCAAAATTTTTAAAAAATACAAATGCCAATTTGGACTTTGTTGTAATGTCTTGAAGCATGTTTTTTCAAAAAGTAAAAGTTTTTTAAATTATTTTTTTTAATCTTAGACAATAGAAGTCCTTTTAAATTTCTAACAAAACGTTCAGGGAGCTTTCAAGGTTATCAATACGTCTTAAAAAGTTGCATGGAAACCTAAATGTTCCCATAGCTCTCTAAAATTTTCTACAGTAAATCTTTCTTTCCGAAATGAAAAAATACCTGAAAACTTCAACTTTTTCTTCACATTCAAACCAAAGGTTCAGAAGCTTCCCAGGGTCAGCAGCATCTCTAATAAAGCTAACTGAAAATTAAAAAAAATAGTTTCCTGAGATTAAAATGTTTTTTAGATTGATCTTTTCTCAACTGTCAGATTTAAAAAAATAAAAAAAATAAAAAAGGCCGATACCGACATTCATCAAAACGTTTGACTTTAACATACAGTACTTCCTTGTCACCAATTACTACTTTTAGGTGCCATCTTTAAGGCATTATACAGAAAGAACTAAAAAATAATAATAATCAGGGAATGAGAGTTTTTTGTGCAAATACTTGGTGATCATTTCCACATGGAAAAAAACCGCAATAATATGGTGAACTTGTAAATGGCAAACCATGATATAAGTGTGGTGGTGGTGGTGTGGGGGGGGGGGGGCGTCACTGTACATTGCATGTTAATGGCCAAAATGCTTTGTTGGGTCACTGAAGCCTACTAGTGGGCAGAGCAACAGGGATGCTAACGTGAGCTGGAACATGATGTTCAACTGTGCCAAGATGGCGTCCTAAGCTTGCACATGCACAAAAAAAAAGAGAACATCCCACTGGTCCGGGTCTGCATTTTGCTCAGGTCTTGCTTTGACACTTTGCGGCAAGCAGGGCAACCGAGCGACACGATTCCGGTTGAGCACACAACAAAAGGACTCCATCGTTACCTCTTCAGATGCTTCTCCAGCTCCCAGAAAAGAAACTTGACGGCCATGGCGTCGCCGCCCTGCGCTCCTCCGGCCCCGGCCAGCCCCTTCGCTCTCATTGACGCTCAGAGTCAACAACAAACACTATGTCCGTGCGGCGGGCCGCCACCCGCCACCCAAAACAAGCACCACCACCACCACCACTCCTCCGTCCTCCAGACCCGACCGACCCTTGACCCCGTCAGTGCGTCTCATCGGGGGGAGTCCGAGTAACGAGGCCGAGGAGGACGGGGCGGCGGGAGAGACGCTGCAGTGCCCCCAACGACGCCCGCGAATGGAAGACGGCTCGCGTGGCGAGAAGCTCCAAGAGGTTGGACCGTGACGTCAGTCCAGTCGGACTCACGTCGCCTCCCCTTCTGCTGTTATGTAAACTGTCAGGAGCCATTAGAGCAATCCATCCAATGGGATGAGCCCTCGTTGACCACATACCCAGTTAGCACGCGCGCATCATCGCCTACAAGCCACGCCCAACTTGTTTCCTACAACACTGCTTCTCAACCTTTTTGCAGTGATGTGAATTATTTTTCCTAACCAGCGCAAAGCATTTCGTCATCATATAATAATAATACATTTAATTATAAATAAAGATTTGGCCACATATAAATTATTATCAACATAAAGTGCCATCATCTTTTGGGCTCATAGTAAAGCTCTGTTCTCAAAAACAAATGACTACATTTTAAATAAAGTTTTCAAGTGATTGACAGGTGATTCGAGGTGGCATATGACAACTTGGGTCAAACGATTCCGTTTTTGAGACACTGAAATCGAATCGTCTGCTGGATATAAAATTCATTTTATGGGCTTATATTTTGAAATATATTTTAACTCATTCACTGCCATTGACGGCTATAGACGTCAAAAAATCATTTGAGCTATTTCTATTAGTTTTGTTAAGAAGAGTATGAAAACTTGGGAAAAAATATTCTATTGTACATTTAGGACAGATATCAAATTTGTGATTAATCGTGAGTTAACTAGTGAAGTAATGCGATTAATTAATTAATAATATTAATTGCCTGACGACCCAAATTTTTAATCTTCTCTTTTTTTAAAAAATATTTTTTTAAAGAATAAAAGATTATTTTAAAAAAAATACAGGCGTCAGGTGATTACATTTTTTAAAATTGTAATTAATCACATGACTTCACTAGTTAACTCACGATTAATCACACATTTTATATCTGTTCTAAATGAACAATAAATTTTTAAAAAAATCGAGGTCCTCTTACTCTTGTTAACAAAAGTAGGAGAAAAAAACGTTAAACTAATAGAAATAGTTCAAATGAATTTATGGCAGTGAATGAGTTAAAATGTCACGTACCCCCTATTTGAGAAGCTACAACAACAACCGGACAGCCCAACCCCTCTTGACGGTCTTCGGTGCAAAGCGCATCGAAGACGGACTTCCCGGATCCTCGGCCCGAAACATTTGATCACGGAAGGACTACGCCCACACTGAAGGGAATATTCAAGTCGCAGCAAGCGCGCCACTGGCGGCGCTGTCGCTCTGCATCAGTGCACGCACGCTGGCTACGCACACGCGCACGCACGCACACGGCATGAGGCTCCGCTGGCCTCACGTGCGTCTCCATGCGAGTTGACGCTCACACGCGGGCTAAACCACAGTCGCCGTTCTGAGCCAACAAAGAAAAAAAAAAAAAAAAGACTTCAGGCAGCAAATACAACGGGACAAAGAGAAGAGGCGACGGCTGCTAGGGCTGTGCAATTAATCCAAATTCAATGATTACGTTCCACAATTACAAAATCGGCATCATTGGAAACAAAAATAAGATTATTGATCCTCATTTGGAATTTAATAAACCATTATAGTTTTAATCGTAATTAATCGCATGACAATCGCAAATTTGCTAATCTGTTCTAAATGTACAATAAAATGTACAATAATTTTTTTTCCCCTAAGTTTTCATACTCTTAACAAAAAAGTGGGGAAATGTTAAACTAATAGAAATATGGCTGCATCTTTTAGTCATTGATACAGTCCTTTCATAATCATTTCTCAAATTGAGTTAAAATTAAAAAGATGTACTGTGTCGTAAAAAAAAAAAAAAGTGTTGAGGTCATTTTTCTGCCACTAGATGGCATCACTGCATTCGTAAGACATTGGTGACAGCTCAATGCGTTTTCTTTTCATATTAAGAGCTATGTAATATTTAACATGAAGGAACCTGTGAAATTCTGCACAATTTTTAAATTGTAAAATACAACTTGACCCCAGTCTCTACAAATATATTATGCATTATTATGACATTAAGTACTGCTAAATTTGGGCATGGACATGTCATTAATCGCGCCTTAAATTTTTTAGTGGTGTTAAAGGGACTTTAAATCAACTGAAAATTAACGCACCAATTTTGACACCCCTCGTTTAAACAATGTCTTGTTTTGTACCCCCCCAAAAAAGATTGTCGTAATCGTAATTATTACCAAATGAATCATGATGAATATTTTCTTTATAATTAAGCAACCCTAGTTGACGGCGACGCAGCTTACTACGAAATGTGACATCAAAGCGAGCATAATTCAGCTCAACGTGAAATTACAATGAACCCAAATTCCCCTATTCATTTTTTTCTGTGGAATCTAATGTTGCATTTTTTTGCTATTTACAGATGCACTGCAATGTGGAGGACCAAAACATAAAAAAAAAATATACAAATGGAAATAAAAACAAATATATATATATAAATAAATGGGGAAATAAATATACCAATAAATATATAAATAGAATTAAATATCAATCAATCAATAAAAACACTCTGCTCTCACATTGATTTATTTCATGCTGCAGATGCTCTGTCAGGACAAAATGTTATTCAAATGAGGGGGCGTGTCTTGGGTTGGGCTCTGCTCTGCCTTTCAATGGTCGAGTGAGCGAACAAGGAAGTCTCGCTGGCTTGCAGAGAAATACATTTTTGAATTACATTTTTCAGGGATGTGATTTGACCAAAGTGAAATTATCTGAAAATTTAGCCGGGGGTCTAGGTCCAGGGCAGTGCCCAGTGGGGGGGGGGGGGGGGGGGGAGCATGAACAAATAATTATATCATGACCAAATGAAAAGTAACTCATATTAGAGCATACCACAAATGTCTTTGTTATAGCAGAAGATGTTATCTGTCGGAGTCATGTGCATACACAATGAACTACTACTACTAAATAAAAAAAAATTAAAAAAATTAATTGATTTTTTTTTTTTGGTGGGGGGGGATAAAAAAAGCGGAATTCCGCGAATTAGCGGAAAAATCACATCCCTGATTTTTATATCCGTTTTTATTTTCACTTTCATTCATTCATTTATTTATTTTTTATGTTGGCAGTTTTGGAAAGATTAGTCTCCTTTCATCAGGAGAAAAAAAAGTATACTTCTACCCGTTTCCGTTTTGCAGCAATTAGCATTAGAATATAGCTACGTTTCATCATAAATATTGTCAAACCTGTTGAAAACACTGGCAAAAAGAGCTTGTTGCAAGTTGATCTCTTATACTTTGCTGCCACCTACTGGCCGTTTTTGTAATAACTACTATTGCTTCAAGCATTCTCTTCAGTTCAGCGGCTTCATCAAAGCCTTTTGTATGCTCAAGCATAAAAGAAAAGGAAAAAATATAGGAATACGTCTTGGGTGCATTGTGATACTAAAAATAGAACGTATGTATACGTTTTTGGGAACAAGTGAGTTAACTCTTTGACTGCCAGACGTTTTCAGAAACGGGTTGTCGCCAGTGCCAGCCGATTTAAGCATTTTGACTGATCTTTCAAGGTCCACAGAAAATGTTGTGTTTGGACTATGGAAACACACAAGTTTGTTTCTACCTTATTCCGTTCTTCAGTAATCAACAATAGAAAATGGTTAGTTTCACCGAAATGCTCTGTTTTGAAACAAAAAGCGGAGAAAAAGAGCTTTTTGTGAACGTTATTTCATGCACTCTAGTGAATTGTACACTTCTTTTTGTCCATGAATGATGCCACAAACACCTAAATAGTGCTTTACTTCTGTAAAACGCTTTCACCAACAATGAAAAAGTGTTTTTGGATTGCAAAATACGTTTATTTCCATTCAACAGTGTAACAATTTGACAAAACAATTTCGCAAACTATTTACAAATGTGTGCAACTGTGGTACTACTTACAATTATGTGGATGTTTCAAATACAGTTTTTCTTTTTGTAACACTGCCCTGCGTGCAAGGAGAGGGAGCAGGATTTGCACAACAGATACGTTTCACTTCGATTGTCCGCTTCGCGTGCAGACGTTGCACTTTCTTGACGGCCTTTTTTTCCCGGGAATAAATAGCAAGTAGCAGACTGTGCCCCCTCCTCCGATGAATATGCATTGGACTCGGGGCACTCTACGTCGTCCGATTGAACGTCCGCCTGAGCGTGCTCGGTTGTGCTCCGCGTTTTCCGGTGTTGGCATCGCTAGCCCGTGAACCTTTTATGACGTCGTCATAGCCGCCGCGTCAACGCTTCCAACTTCGCCGTCAACCTCGGAGTCACCATCATCATCATCGATGATGATCATCGTCGTCATCAATGTGCTCTTTAGCGTTGGTCGATGCCTTTCGTCTTTGACAAAAATTCCCAAGTGTCTTTCGTCTTTGAAAAAAATTCCCAAGTGTGAGCTGCTTGCAACCGCCATTGTTTGCTTCCTCAGCCATCTAGCTCCGCCTCACGTCTTCTACTGCCGCGTCAATGCTTCCAACCTTGGAGTCACCATCATCATCGTCGATGATGATCATCGTCGTCATCAATGTGCTCTTTAGCGTTGGTCGATGCTTTTCGTCTTTGAAAAAAAATGCTGCTGACTATTTTTGGCCCCTAGAGGGCAGCGATGACTCTCTTTTGACAAGATCGGGTGGGCGTCAGTAGAGGCGGAGCTAGAGCGTCGAGCAGGAGATGAGAATGGAAGACAAAGGAAAAATGGCGGCCGGTCGCGAGGAGCTCACGCCCGAGCCGTTTTTTTTCAAAGACCAAAAGCATCGCTGAAAGAGCACATTGTTGACGACGATGATCATCATCGATGATGAAGTTGAGGGTGGTGACTCCGTGGTTGGGAAGCATTGACGCGGCAGTAGAAGACGTTAGATGGAGCTCGATGGAGGAGGGAACGGGCAATGGCGAGCGTTTGCAAGCAGCTCTACACTTACAAGACGAAAGGCATCGACCAACGCTAAAAGAGTACATTGATGACGATGATGATCATCATCGATGATGATGAAGGTGAATCCGAGCTTGACGGCGAAATTGGAACCGCTGACGCGGCGGCTATGACGGTGTCGTAACGCGGAGCGCAACCGAGCACGCACAGGCGGACGTTCGATCGGACGACGGAGAGTGCCCCGAGTCCAATGCATATTCATCGGAGGAAGTGTGTACAGTCTGCTACTTGCTTTTTATTCCCCGGAAAAAAAGGCCGTCAAGAAAGTGTAACGTTTGCACGCAAAACGGACCAATGCGAAAGTGAAAGTAAACTGTTGTGCGAGTCCTGGCGTCTCCTTGCACGCAGGAGAGCGTTACAAAAAGAAAAACTGTATTTGTAAATAGTCCCACAGTTGCACACATTTGTAAATAGTTTGCGAAATTGTTTTGTCAAATTGTTACACTGTTGAATGGAAATAAACGTATTTTGCAATCAAAAAACATTTTTTCATTGTTGGTGAAAGCGTTTTACAGAAGTAAAGCACTATTTAGGTGTTTGTGGCATCATTCATGGACAAAAACAAGTGTACAATTCACTAGAGTGCATGAAATAACATCGTTTCACAAAAAGCTCTTTTTCTCCGTTTTTTGTTTCAAAAGAGAGAATTTCGGTGAAAGTAACCATTTTCTATTGTTGATTACTGAAGAACGGAATAAGGTAGAAACAAACTTTTTTTTTCTGATGAAAGATGAGAGTCCAATCTTTCATTTGGTCGGATGTGTGTTTAGTCCAAACACAACATTTTCTGTGGACCTTGAAAGATCACTCAAAATGCTTAAATCGGCTGGCAGTGGGGACAACCCGTTTCTGAAAACGTCTGGCAGTGAAAGAGTTAACGTCTTTGGCGCTCCTCCGTAGGTTTTTGCAGAACGTCATTTAACGTCTTTGGCAGTAAAAGAGTTAATATGAAAATATTTTTTTAAAATTTTAACTCACTTTTATGAATGACTATGAAATGACTGTATCAATGACTGAAAGATGCAGCCATATTTGTATTAGTTGATTTTTTCTTTTTTAATTTTACGTTACAAGAGTATGAAAACTTGAGGGGGAAATTAATATGCATTGTATCCTATATTTAGAAGAGCTATAACATTTGTGATTAATTGTGAGTTAACAATTGAAGTCATGGGATTAATTACGATTTTAAAAAATGTATCGTCTGACACCCCACATGTTCTTAATTTGTACCCAAAATAAATCGTGATTTTGATTATTACCAAAATAATTGTAATGTTGAATAATGAATGTTTTTCCCTGCAAAGTTGAACAACATCTACAAGCGCGGAAAGAAGCTGAGTATTTGGTGTACAGCGACATGAAGGAGCAGACAGACATGCAGAAACGACGTCATCGTGTTGGCGTGGGAGGCTTCAGTTTAGCCGAACCGAGCTTTCTGCAGGATGTTGCAAGGAGGCCCAATCCACCACCGGCACAAAAGAGAGGATGCAGGATTTTCTTGCCGGACTTCATTTACTGAAAGCAGCATTTAAGGAGCCTTTTCTCTCTGAGCACAAGCAAGAGTTTCAAACCAATCAGCACTAATCTGACAGGAAACTAGCAAGACTTTCAAAATTCTCATTTCATTGCGTGCAGCTCGGCCTTCTGCACATGTAGGTCAGTGACTCTCAAACACGTTAAGATTATTGTATCAAGCACTTGCAGTTCACACGGGAATGGTTGAATGGCGGACACTGCCCCCCTGTGGTCAACCCTGGAATGACATGGTTGTGTAGGGAATCCCTTCCTATCCTCGATTGTTGGTTGCCTTTAATAGCAAGTTCGCCATTTTGTCATGCTGCCCCCTATGCAGTGTCATCCACGTATCCCACAATGCCGCTTGACACGAAATGAACATCTGATGATCATAAGAAAAGCAATCAATCCCATGATGCACTGCGCCAATACAGAACTATTTTCCTTTGTTTTCTTCATTATTCATCCCCAGTAATCAGGGATGTGATTTGTGAAATTGAAGTGGCTTGAAGTGAAATTATCTGAAAATTTAGCCGGGGGTCTGGGGGCCGCTGGCACCCAGCTAGGTGGGGGGACGCCCCCCGGAGCTCATGGGTTTTCCGTGTTTTTAAGTACTTTCAATGCACTCACATGACAAAGAAATAGACAAATCAACAGCATAAATTTTCAATGTATATTGAACTATCCCATATAAAATGGCAGTTTTAGTCAACTCAAAATCAGTCACATTCAAAAACATTGGACTGCCTTTGCTTTTAAAAACTATCACTGAGAATATCATCATATCTAACTAATGTGATTACTAAGTTAACACATAAATAACGTTGAAGAGTTCAAATTTCATGAACAAATAATTGTATCATGACCAAATGAAAAGTAACTCATATTAGAGCATACCACAAATGTCTTTGTTATAGCAGAAGATGTTATCTGTCGGAGTCATGTGCATACACAATGAACTACTCTCAAAAAAAAAAAAAAACGGAATTTTTTTTTTGGGGGGGGGGGGGATAAAAAAAGCGGAATTCCGCGAATTAGCGGAAAAATCACATCCCTGCCAGTAATGTTTCGGTGGCAAAGCACAAGACACCGGAGACTTGAAGAACACATTTCATGTAAGCAGTAGAAAAGGGGAAAGGAAAGGGAAGAAAAGGACCACCCAAGTGTTTGGACAAAAAGGCTGACACCAAAGATGGTCTGCTGCAGCCCACAAAAAAAAGAACACAAAATAGAAAGGCAAGAGCCTCCTCGTTTGTTTGCACCTGAACACGAGTCTCACAGCACGACAAAATGAGCCATGAACAGCAACAAACACGCAATACGTGAACTCCAAATGCTCATCGTGGAGAGGAAAACAAACTCAGGGAAGAAAGATAGTCAAGAAGGAGGACTGAGAAAGGAAAAGAGGAAGTTGGTAGAACAAGCGTCAACATAGTCTTGGAGACACGGAGATGATGAAGCCATTTTGGCGATTTGCTTAAGATGCCAGTCATGTGACCACGAGGGATCGGAAGACATTGAGCACTTTGCCTTTGTACAAACAATCGTCAAAAAAGTCTCAAAGCATCCACAAAGCAGCTAGCTGCACTTGGAACAAAGCCAAAGCCACAACAACCATTTAGGCTAGCTACTATTACAACTGCATATTTAAAATAGTAAGCGTATATTTGGGGGAATAAGACTGGCAAGCGCTCTTCTTTTCGATTGTTCTGTTACGATGCACCGTTTCTAGTTTGCACACTTAATGGCGGTTGAAGCTCAGAAATTCATAACCACAAGCCACAAATGATCTTTCAAGTGGAAGTCAACCTTAAACATTGCTTGACAATATGTGACCTCACTGCTCTAAACATGACATTCTGATTCACATGACATTTTTGCAATATGAGTTATGAAGCAAAATGCAGCCATTTTCATCCATGTCAGGGGGCGGCCATTTTGCCACTTGCTGTTAACTGAAGATGACGTCACAGTTGCTCAGGTCTCAGGTAACAAGCTGTGATTGGTCGCTGATGTCATCTTCAGTTGACAGCAAGTGGCAAAATGGCCGCCCCCTGACATGGATCAAAATGACTGGATTTTGCTTCATAATTCATATTGCAAAAAATCTCATATTAACCAGAATGGTGGGGCCATATAGAACATATTATTGTCAAAACGTGTTTTTAGGTTGACTCCCCCTTCGAGCATGCAGCATGAAATGATGTACTTTCACTTAATTGACAATTCCAAACATCCAGGGATTTTTGTGACATTTCCGCAATGCATCGCAATGTAACGCTTCCTTTACACGGTGAAAGCAAACAATGTTTTGTATTGCTTTTGCCTGCGACGAGCAGAAAAACCAGGCAGATTGTTCAAGTAGTCAAAGGACATTTCATCGCATTTTGAAATCAAAATAATCCTCGCAAATCAAATGACAACGATTCCAAAGACCAAAGTGGGCGGAGAGGATCATTTAACCAAATAAGACCATTTTGACTTTGTGACGTAAGCTTGGAATTGTCTACTGGTCTCAGAATCTAAATAAGAATCTTTACCGATTGTTGGCTGGGCCGATGATCATATTTGTCAAAATGCCAAATATGGGCATTGAAGGCCAATAAAGCTGCTATGTCACTGAGCAGTCAATGCTTGCAAACGTAGCGGATTTGGTCAGGATTTGTGAGTTTTTACTTGTCGCAAAAACATTTGGAACGTATTCAGACTGTCTGCGAAGATCTTTTCTCTCCTTTACGAAAAAAACCCCCACATTTGCAACACTTGCATGCAATTGTGGGTCAGTGAGACACAGGGAACTTTTCATTTTTGGATTTATTTAAATTTCCCACTTTATAAAATGTTTTAATGATGCTGACAGTGGGAAGTTGGAACGTCCTACACTTTGTTTTCATGTATTTATTTTTTATTTAAATTAAAAAATTATGTTAATACTGTATTTTGGAAAACCTTATTTACAGTAGAAAACTTTAGGGAACTATTTACTTGCTTAGTTTTTAATTTAGCTTAACACATGCTGATGGTCCTGGAAGCTCCCTGAAATTTGTGTTCAAATTTTTTAACAAAGCTGTCAATTCTTTATGTTTGAAATGAAAAGAAAAAGTTTTTTTTGTTTTACATTTTGACGCTAATATTGTCTCTTTTACGGCAAAGGAATATCGGCTTGAAATATCTCTTATCGACCTCCTTGACTACTAATAATCGGTATTGGCCTCGAAAAAAACACATCAGTCTATCACTAATCTTTAGAATACAAAAGCACAAAAAACATACATCCATGCATGTGAAAAGCTGATTTGCCGTCTCAATCAAAACGTTGATGACGTCATACCGACAAAAGATCTAACGGATTGAGGCGAGACCGAGTTTCAACGAGCCGATAAGGTCTCACCTGTCGTCCTCTCCTTCAGCATGTTGACACCTCAAGCCCGCGGCAGCAGCTACAAGCGCGCTGGCCTCCACCGACATCCCCATGTGGGCCAGGCTTCTGGCAGCGACGCCGGCGTCGGCGGCCATCGCTCCGCCTCCGGCGCCGGCGCCCAGCCTGGGCAGTGCCAGCAGGCCTTGGTGCTGAAACAGAAGCTTTTGTGCATCTTCCAGGTGAGACGCTTTCAGGGAGCCCCCTCCTGCCAGAGCGGGTGGATAGAGAGCCGTGCCTGGGGTGAGAAGGGGTTGAAGGTCAGCTTGAAGCGCAGTCAAAGGCATGTAAGGGGCTGGCGGACCCGTAGCGGCGGAGGTTCCTCCGGCAGATGGAGCCGCGTGACCTTGATGGGGCGACTCCTGAGCCAAGCCGCCGAGCGGCTTTGCCGTCACCGCCGAACCCGGTGATACGGACGCGCCCAGGTGCGCCAGTGGGGGCGGGACCTGGCTTTGGAACGGAGCGGTGGGTTGGATGAAGTCTGGCTGCAGACCACCGAGCTGCGGCGCCACATAACCTCCCGTGGCTTGCTGCTGCTGGTCCGCGGCGTAAGGTGACTGCTGAGACATGACGGTGGCTGCTTGGTTTACAGCAGGACCGCCGAGCATCTTCGTGTGAGCTGCGCCAACGACTTCCTGGGGTGACACGTAGGCGAGGGTGTTGGTTTGGGCCGGCGCTTGTGGTGGGCTCTGCATCGCGTGAGGACTTGTGTAGTCCTGGCTCGGCAGCTGGTAAGGCTGCAGTGTGTGAGGTAGCTGGACAGCCGCAAGAATTGGACTTACGCCCGCGTTACTGGGTTCGCCGTCCGCAGAAGGCTCGGCGGCTTTCGGCGTGTCCGAGGCGGCTGCGGGGGGAATCTCCTTCTCGTAATATTCCGTGCACGTCCACCTTCCTTTGCGGAAGGGCTCAGAGTTGGTGTCCAGTTTGACCACTCTGAAACGAGAGCCGGTGGTTTGAGTGCTGGAGGTGGCTGCGGCTGCCGACTGGCCTGGAGCTACAGCGACGGGAGCGCTGTTGTCTGGCGAGCCAGACGGGGGAAGTGGAGGAACATTTTCGGCGCCATGCAGATGTGCGTCGCCAGCTGTCCGACCAACAACAGCGCCTGACGCTTGCGTTCCCCCAGTGGGTTTGGCGCTATGCGCCACTGGTGGCCTCTGGGATTGGTTAGCCGCCATTTGGGAAAGTGGCTGACCGGAGGTGGCCGACGATGCTTGGGGGAAAGCTGACGAAGACGTTTCGCCACCTCCCATGTTGTCAGAGTGCTGCTGCGGATAATAATGATGGTGTACGGTCCCATTTACCATCGCGGTATGCGTCTGGGCTCCCGGGTTGGAATGTGGATATGGAGGCTCATTTGGTGACACAAGGCCAGGCGTGTCGACACCGTGGAGGCTGTTTAACGTCTCGTCCGATGAACTTCTCTCCGGCACGCCGGTGTCGGTGGCTCGGGACACTGACGCGTCCAGCATATCAGAAGAGGAGAGGTCCTCGGTGTGAGACTCATCCAGGTCGTCGTAGCTCTCGGTGTCATCCGCCAAACTGTTACTGCCACTTATCTGAGCAGAAGTGACACTGGTTATCTGGAAGCCGCTCTTCTTCTTCACCTGAGCTCCAGGCATTTGGGATGCAGGCTGCTGATGGGGTCCCGGAGAGGATGCTCCAGCAGGGGCCGGAGTGTCTTCAAGCACATTCACTCCGGAACCCGTGGAGGAAGCAGGTGCCCCGCCGCCGCTGCCCCTGCGGTAATGGAACACAGTTTTCCTGCTGCCAGCACCGGGTGGGTCTCCACAAAAGTCCTGATGGTGCATCCCTGCCGCCAGGAGGGTTGAAGATGTGGGGATCCTTACAAATCGGCCGGTGGGCTTTTGACTCCTAACTGCTAACTAACGCACAGCTATCATGCTAGCTCGATTGTGATAATCAAGCATCGGTGTTAGTCGAATGACTTGTCCTTAGAGTCAGGATGTGCTTACTCAGAAGCTACTACACACAATAACCCTCCTCACAAAACATAGACTCGAATAATTGATGTAACTGATTTGAGCTGGCCAGTAGTTAGCCTTAAAGCCCTGGTTAGTCAACAGCAACGATTACCTTCACAAAATACAGTTATCGTCGCTTAATGCATGTGTTTTACATCACACGCACGGAGCCAAAAGCAAGCACGAACATTTAGCCGTAAATAGTTTGGCTGCAGTCAGGTGGTCTACGAAGCTTCCGAGCTGTCCAACCTATGTCGCATGAAATCGGTCGCCGAGTCCATTCCTCCTCTCGCGGGCGTCCTCCTCTTCGACCCCCGCCCCCCCCGAAAGAAACTTGCCGATGTTCACACTCCGCCGGCAATCAACAGACAATGATGTCTAAATGACGCCTGTGTTTTGGTGGCCAAAAAGCCGCCTTATGCACAACTCGTATGCCCTAGCGAGTCCTTGTTTGCTGTATCATTGCCGGTGAGCAGCGGTAGCTAAGCTAAGCTAACGGGCTGTCAGGTTCAGAGTGGACGGGGAAGCCAAACACTGCATATGCGCATGCGCAAATCCCTTCATTTAAAAACAACGCCAAAAGTAAACTGCGCTATCGACTGGTTCTAAAATAACATCATTGAGGGTGCATTATTTCAACATTATTATTTAAGGACGTACAGACGGGCCATGGATAAAGGAGGATTTAAATTGTTGTTGTTGTTGTTTAAAAAAAAAAAAAGCTTTTATTGACATCAATTCGACACAAAATTACATTCAAGAACAAATCTTGCATAGTTACCTGACAAAATCTCTGTTAAGTTTAAAGATAAGTACAATACAAATAATAATAAAATAAAACGGACATTTCACACGAAAACGGGTCAACCATCTTTGTATATTACGCAACTGAAGCATCATAGAAAAAACAAACATCTAAGAGATTCGACAATGTACTGCAAATTTTCTTCTTATTGATTAATTAAACCTTTTTTGAAAATGGATTTCAATTCCAAAAAGAAAAATACAAACCTGGGATAGGACTTGGGAAATTCTTGTTTGTGAATAAAAAAAAAGTTAGCATAGAGAATAAAAAAATTAAACAAATAAAATTGTTGTTTTCTGAGGTAATATAGTAGCAAACTACATCTTTAGGAGGATTTAAATTGTGGCCACAAGGTAATGTATTTTCATGACATTCAAAATGACAATCATTAACAACAAAGTGGCTGAAAGTAGTGAAATCTGCATTGTGGGTTGTGGTTAGTCCTTTCTTCTTAGTTTTATAGTTTTTGGCAAGATGCAAGACAATGGTGTGCTACTATTATTAATTGCTGTGTCAGAGATTTATAAGGGAAAACATAATCTATAGGTTATGTTAAGTAAAAGTAATGACAAGAAACTTAGTTGGTTCGCCCAAAATTGTAACCAAGCAAGAGTACAAAGAGTTACTTTAGAACTATATGACTTCAGTAAAAGTCTTCCAAATAATTATTTTCGGTGGGAAAAAAAACAAAAACCCAAGTACGGAGAAACTTAGAAATAACATATTATTATTATTATTATTATTATTATTATTATTATTATTACAACTATTATATGAATGTCAAATAATTATATATGTGAATGTGAAATAATTATATATATTTTTTTTTTAAATAAAATAAAACTAAGGCAAATAAATAAATAATTGATCTTTCTTTCTTTACAGACACAAAATAGCACAATTAGGCTCACCAGACAAAGATAATTAATTATACAAAAAATATTATAAATAGATGATATTGAACTTTGACAGGTGGGTTCACCCACATTTATCAGCAATGCTGCTTTAATTCTCAAAAACGTGAGTTCTGCCAATTTACATCCACTTTATAGAGCATGTGTCTTTGCACTGGTCGTAAATGAGCTGGAGCCCATCTGTAAGGTAAAAAATATACTTTCAATCCTTCTGCTAAGCTGCCAAGCAGAGGTGCCGTTTGTTGACACACTATGTGAGGCACATGAGTTGAGAGTAAAGATACCAGCACAAGGCAGCTAGCTGTCTTTGCTTCATTCAGCAACGAGCATCAGTTCAACCGCTGACCTTTAGAATGACATCCCATCGAGACACAATATAAAACATTCTTAAACTTTTGAGAACAAAAGCTAAATATGCTAAACTGTTGCTAAAACTTTAATTAGCTTGCCGCATATTTTTTGCAAACATTCTATCAAGGTCAAAGTGTGCTGCTGCTGCTGTGCTCTTTTTAGGCCTTGTTGCTTGACGCCTTCTGAACTTCTGCAGCTGTCAAATAAATTGAGCCAGCAGGGGGCTCTGCTGCTCTGCCAAGCACCAAACACATTCCGCTCTATAGCGAGGAAGTTTAAAACGTAAGTGGCGAAAGTACTCACAACAGATGACATATCTGAATGTATGACAGGATAGCCCATGCAGGCCGTTGAAGCGACAGGGCGGCCATCTTGCTCCTCCCATCTCGCGAGTAGACTACTGTATAAACTATACGGTATACGTACAGATTAGACATATATAGATCGTAGGCAGTTAGTATAGGGCCGGGAGCGGAGGGTTTGTAGCGAGGTAGTCACGATTTCATAACAAGTTAAATAAATAAATATTAATAAGTGGACTGGTATGTGCTGCTTTGAAGACCCCCTTTTTCTTTCATCACGCAGTTCCTTAGACCCCAACATTAGATTTGGCAAAGGCATCTTTTGTTGAATTAAAAATATACGCTTCCCCCTGTAAACACCATTAAGCATATAATTCATACATGTATTTAAGGCAAGTTGTAAAATGCCAGAAGTCCTCTTCTTTATGTTTAACACATTTTAAACATAAATCATGCTGTTTCTACCAAGTACTGTCTCAAATGTTCTCCGATTTCGATACTGTAAATGTATAGGATGGTATGCCGAGAAACGTTTCTTGGAAGGAGCAATATGGCGGCCTCAAAAGTCTTGGCCTACCCAGTCATATATTCAGATCAGTGGTACGGAATTGTAAAAAACAAAAAATAACCGGTGACTTCATAAGTAATAAAAAATAAATTAAAAAAAAGTACACCATACTCATGACAGGTTTGACAGATGGCTGTGGCAGAGTCTCGTGTTAATGCTTTAAAAGGCACTCAAACCTGAAGTGTACCGGTAATATATATGACACCAAACAAAAAGCTGTCTTGTGGATCACAAAATATATTTAATATTTCAGTGAAAATGGAAAATCAAATTCATTTTTAACATTCACAATCATTATAACATAATTCCTACTAATTAATTTGGTTTGGTACAAGAGTGTTTTGAGAAAATTTCATTTACATTGGAAATTCAACGTCTGATGTGTAAGCGTAAATGGGAGATTTGGGGATTTGTTTTGTAGCTGTAAAAAAAAGAAGGCACAATCTGTAATAAAAATGTCGTTCATTTGATGAAATGGTATTGACAGTTGTGTTGATCCGTTTTGCAATTTCCGACAAATGAACACACACGCACTCACAAAAGGCACACAAACGCAGCAAGAAGGCAAACGGTCTCGTTTGCTCAAACTATTTCTCTGGTCACTCTTGCAAGCATGAAGCGGGTGTAAACATCTCAAAGTGTAAAAAGGATCAGCTGTATCCCGCAACACAGTCTTTTCTTTGGTTAGGATGGTCAAAGTGACATGGTGTCTTGTAAAGGCACAGCGGAAGTGAACAGATCCGCAAGAACGTTTCCGCACTTTGTCCTTAGTGGTCGTGTGTTTCTCCATTGAGGTTACTGGTGGGGCCGCTTGTCTGATTGGGCTGTTTACCGCCGCTGGAATGAATGTCCTCGTCTGAGCTGCTCTCGATGTCGCTGCGGTCGTCTTTAGCCACCTGGAACACAACAAAGACAAAAAAAAAAAGGGCAGCGGAGGGCAGTATGGGCAGATGTAGGACAAGTACTGAACAGAGTTCAAAAAGGAAAAAGATACCACATCTACATGACGCTGCTACTGACAAATCACTCTTAAAGTTGAAGGCACTTGAACTTCAAATTAAAGTGGTGTTGGAAAACTATTCAAGAGACCTTAAAAGCTCTCAGGTATTTTTTCTTTGATGAGCATTTGCATTCTTCCTTCAATAAACATGTAAGAACGGTCTATAGTTCAAATTTTCCAGAAATGCGAAAATGAATGGAAACGCTAGAAATTCGAAAAAGGGCCCCAAATTTGCCAAAAAGTTTTTACGTTTAGAGGGGATGGATTTTGAAGTGTATTGAAAAAAAAAGAAAGAAAAATGCGAATTTTGCCGATGGAAACAGGTTTTGCGAATAACCGCTGACAAGACCGGATACGCGTCGCACGTTTTGACCGGATATGACGTCACACGTATGTTTGTAGTCACAAAGCAATGGCAGACGATAAAGTAAGGTATGTTTAGGGGGACAACCAAACTGAAATCTTTTTGGAATTAATAAAAGAAGTGGATATGAATACAATTTAAGATGGAAAACAGCAAAGAAACGCTACAGTTGATGAAGAACTACAAAAGAAAACTCGTATGATGTCATCGCACTGCGCAGTCGCTTCCTGGTCTTCTTCTTCTTCTTTTAAAATACTAGTGAATCACATCTGTATGGTGTATAGCGCCACCTACAGCGGCGGAGTCCCCTCTCAATATTCGCAAAAGAGCAACAGATGGAACCGGCCATGAAGTCGCATGTCCGTTTTGCGCATTTACAGTAAATTTGCTTAAAAAATGTAAAACAATTGGATGGTAACCTGATGAATGAGTGCAGGAAGAATTACTGTATGTACAACACAGCAAACTAATGCAAGTCTAATTTATGGACGTATGACACCATTAGTCACCCATTGCTCCCATAAAAAAGTCACTGATTGACATCAGATAGCAGGCTACTTCATTATTCGATATGTGACACATTGTCACATTGTAATAAAACCATAAAATGCATAACCTTTATAGTGTGTAGACATTTGATAACCATTATGTGATTCACATCATATTACAGTATTTACTAGGGCTGGGTTTAAAATAATCGAATGATCGATACCGAATCGATTTTCCTTTTTGAGCCTGATATCGATTCATTAAGTCATGAATCGATTATTTTAATATCTCCTTTTCCCATAAATTTATATGAAAATAGAATATTAAAGGCTGAGGATTTTTTGGGTGTATTTTACATGAATTTAAAAGTATTTTCTTACATTTATGAAAGACCTGACTTATACTTTAAGACAATTCATAATCTTTTCAATGTATGTTTACAATGATTGAATTAGAATTATGAAAATATTTTCATCTCATCCTTGCTGATGCCAATGTTTGCGTAACACATTATATCACTAAATCATTTAACCGGTTACTTCCTCTGCAAAATGTAATGTTTGTGGAGTTTTTAATCATGCCCTTGATATTTAAGAAGACTTGATGTTCCATAGTTTCGCAAAAATCAGATTGAAGTGGAGTGAATCGAATCAGGGGAAAATCAAAATCGAATGGAACTCTTGTGAATCGAAATGGAATCGATTGAGGAGATTCGAATCGATAGCCAGCCCTAGTCTTTGCACATATAAATGTTTGGTTGCTTGCAACTTACCTTCCCCTTAAATATGGCTTTAATTGCAATGCGCGCAATGAGGTAGAACCAGATAATATGCAGCGTCTGCAGCACAAAAAGTAAGCCGTTGAACAGCCACCAGGCCTGGTACGGGCCTGAAATCTCCCAGCTCTCAATCAGAACGGTGTGAATAATCCTGCAAGAAAAACGTGTACAGATACGAGTCATTTGACGAGATGGTACATCAAGAGTGTAATCCGTTGGTCTCACCAGAAAGGAAAGATGACAAGCCGGGCGATGAAAAAGCTGATGCTGAACACCACAAACAGGCCATCGCACAGACGCTGGTATTTGGCATAGTTGGCCAGCTTGGCTGCCTGTGAAGGCAAAGCAGACCTTTCTTCTTCAATAAGGGACACTTGACTCATTCAGACGTTTGCAGCAGGAAAAAGTTCACATTTTGTCCACAAGGAATTTGAGAACTTCATTATTTTTCTTGTACAATTAATACCTTTAAAAAAGAATCATTTTTAGACTTGCTGTCCACTGAAGATGACATCACCTGTGCTGAGGAAGTAGGTAACAACCAATCACGGCTCACTTTTTTTTTTGGGGGGGGGTTGGTCAGCAAACAGCCATGATTGGTCGTTACCTACTTCCTCAGCACAAGTCATGTCATCTTCAGTCGACAGCAAGTCCCCAAAATTTTTTTTTAAAGGTATTAATTGCAAATAAAAATAATGAATTTATCAAATTGATTATGGATAAAATATGAACTTTTTACTGCTGAAAATGGCTCAAGTGAGTCAAGTATCCCTTTAATTAATTTGCTCCCAAAAACGCATAAATACATTATATTTTAAATATTGCCATGCTCCCAAAGACGTTCTTTATATTGTTGTTTTTTTTTAGTTTAAAGCAATGGTAGCTATTACAAAAACGGCCAGCGGGTGACAGCAGAGTATAAGAGATCAACAGGGCCATTTTGTTATTAAGTGGCCAAATATTTGCACACATGTCCACACTTTGGACATTTAACAAGCAACTAAAAAAAAGAAAAAAAAAGAAAAGTAATGGGCTCCAAAGAGACTGCGTGACATAAATGAGGCACACAACGTACAAGCGGAGAAAACAAAGCGCAAGGTTGTACTAAACCTGGAAACAGACTATACTGTACATACATTTAAAAAAAACTAATTTGGTATATAAAACTATGCTTGAAAAATGTCATGAGATGCCAAAGGATTCCTTTACCTCAAGGAAGATGTCTGACGCATCATGCACACACAAGACCAGCGTGCCAGCTCGCAACATGTTGTTGGCGTAGGAGAAGGTGATGAGGATGATGGTGGCCAGGTGGTGCACAAGCATGATGAAGAAATCCTGACATGAAATGATCACATGAAGACGTTATGGCTTCAAATGGCCAATTTTATAGGCATATCATGGTAATTTTCTTCTTATTTTTTTTTGACATTTTATGGCAATTTTTTTGACATTTGTTTCTGCTTCTTTTTTTGTAAATCAATTTTCTGACATTTTTTGACAATTTTATAGGCATATTATGGTAATTTTCTGCCTCTCTCCTTCTTTGTAGACTTTTTTATGGCCTTTTTTTATTTACATTTGTTTCTGTTTTGCCATCAATTTTGTGATATTTTTTTGCCAATTTTGTGGACATTTTATGTAACATTTTTAGACATTTTATTTTTTTTACTTTTTCATCTACCGTTGCCTCTCTTTTTCTGACACCTTAAACATTAGAACTGACTTATTTTTATTATTTAATTATTCATTTTATTTGATCATTAATTCATTTGAAAAATATTTTATCTAAAATGTTGTTGATGTTTTAATTGTTCAGCACCTTGAGTTGCATTTGAAAGGTGCTATATAAATACAATTTGATTGATAAAAATAAATAAATATGTAAAATAATAATAACACAAATTTTTTGAGAGACCCAAAGGAGAGGGGCTCTGGAGCCACATTTGGCCCCAGACCCGAAGGTTGCAGACCCCTGTACTATGTACTATAGATTTCTGCCATGTTTGACATAAAGAAGTCCATTTCAAATCTGCGGAGACTGTGTGCTGTCATGTGACTGCCTGGCCCCGTTTGATTGGTCAAATGAAGTCAAACATTGGATTAGTGTCTCTCTGGCTAACCAAAATAGATAGCACAAGCAACAGAAATACTCGATTATGGAAAAAATTATAATCACGATTATTTTGTCAATAATTGAAATCACAAGTATTCAAATGATTATTCATTTTTTTAGTACAAAACAAGGAAATGTTTAAGCATTTAAAAATATAAAGACCAATATAAAAAAAATAGAAACACTATAAGTATGTAAGTTCCTTTTGGACCAAAAAGAATTTATAATAATATATATTTCTATTAATAATGATGTATTTATGTTGGCGAAAAGTTGAAGTTGTGCAGCTTGTGCACTCTGCAGTAGTGTGCAGTCATTTACTTTTTGGTACAAAACAAGAAGATGTTTGAACGTAAAAAACAAATTAAAAATATTAAGACAAAATTGTTTGAAACACTATAATTATGCAAGTTTAGGGGTGTGAATTGCCTAATACACCTGGCGATTCGATTGGTATCACGATTCGATTCGATACCAATTAATCCCGATACAAATATATAAATTGATAGCATTTTTTTTTTTTTACTCACATTTAGAAAACACTAATCCGAAAACTTGTACACCGTAAGATTTGTAAGAAAATTTATTTATTTATCTGAAACTTTAGGCTTATAACTGTGAGCCATTTTATTTAACAATGTTTGAACTGCATTGAAATAAATTAAGGCTTAATGTTCCATTAATATAACATTCTTCCATTCTTAACGTGTGAACCCTAACCCTAAGTAAGACGTTTTGTTGAATATTCCCATAAAAAAAATGATGTTTAAAAATCGATGCGGCCGCATATCGAATCGATTTGAGAATTGCGCGCTGTAATATCGCGATATATTGCCGAATCGATTTTTTAACACCCCTATGCAAGTTCCTTTTGGATCAAAAAAAAAAAGTTAAAAATTAAAAAAAAAAAAAGTGCAAATGTATAGATTTAAACAACTCAAAAATTTGTCTTAATAATCTTTTTACGATTATGCTGATTTTGTAATTGTAATAATAGAAATTGTAATGGAATTTCGATTCATTGCACAGCCTTAGTAGATCACAATACAAGTAGTGAGCAAAAGGTAGCTCAATGTAACGGAGTAAAAATGGTGTTACTTAGCAAAAATGCTCAAGTAAAAGTAAAACACGTGTTGCACGACAACAACTCTGACAAGTACAATTTATCCCGCAAGTTGCTCGAGTAAATAGAACCGAATAAATGTCATCTGTTCCTGCTTAAAGGCCAATGAAAAGCAAAATGTGAAGCTACAAGTGGCGTCTGATTGCCTAACCAGTTTTACCAGAAAATCCGTCATCAGCTAATTCGAATACACTCCGACAATAACGAATATCAGCACAAAGGTGACAAGGACGTATGATCTGACATGGTAGAAATGGCGGCAATAGAAGAGCTTTGTTTTTGTTTAAGTTTTTAGTACCTGTGCTGACTCACCTTACGTTTTATGTCTGTAAACTGGGAAAACATCAGAGACCAGTAGAAAGCCAGCTCGGCCACATAGTGATTGAATTGCTGATGACTCTGATGCTGGAAGAGAGGGAGGGTCGAACAAAAACAACTTTAGCATTAGCAGCAGTTCAGTGCGCAAACAAACGACTTCGGAATATCAGCTTGTGAATGTGAAGTGCTGTAATGCGTACCAACCTGAAAGGGATAGTTGTCCCAGCAGCGTCTGGTATCCCACGTCCAGGGCGACTGAAAAACATTCGTCGGGGTTTAATGGACAAAACAAACATGACGCTTGATCATGATTTCAGCTCCACTTACCCCCCATAAATGGTGAACGGCATAAATAAAAATGCCCAAGTAAAATGTCAATCTCCACCTGAAGTCAACAAAATAAAGCCAAAGTTATTTTTTGGATGACAAACTGCTAAAATGTTATGCAGATTAGACTCGCACATATTTTCCAAAACCTACATGCTCTCACAGAACTTTGTCTGCATGCTGGGCTTGTCCTGGTTGCGACGGATGCGAAACCATCTCTGTATTTTCCGTACATCCCAGTCCAGTTGCTTGGAAAGTCCCTCCAGGTGCTTTGCATCTGGACACTAGCGTGGACAACCAAGACAGGCATTACCTGCTTTTTGTCAGCCGTATAGCTTGTAAAAGTCCCAAATTCCCGCAGACAGGCTCGGGTGCCACAAGACCATGATGTCATTACATTACTAGAGCCTGACCGATATGCATTTTTTGAGGCCGATACCTATTTTGGCAGGAAAAAAATACAGATTATTTAAAAATATATACCATGCATAAAATTCGCCCCCCTGCCCAAATAGAACAAATACTGACTGTTCCTGTGCGTTTTGGCCTCTTGGGGGCAGTGTGGTGCCGCGCATCCATGGCGTACACACTTGAAGTGAGTACAGAAGAAAGTTGCGATAGAACTCTATTCAAATAACGTGTTTTTCACACATTGGGAAGAATGTGTGCCTTTGTGTAGTGTTATCTCACCTGGAGGTATGTGTTCCCACAGCATTTGTGTGTAGATATTTGTTATTTGAAGGAAAAACAGTCCCGAATCCGATGCTAACGTCCGGTTAGCATTTGACTGGGATTCTCTCTTCGCTTTCAGCATTAGCGCTAGGCTAGCAATGTTTGTTTTGCATTTAAATATACAGTGGATGTAATTCTCATCGTTGTGTGTTTAGTTTTACAGTTAACTCCAACTGGGATGTCATTGAACAGCTTAAAGGATGCTTAGGGACAACAGAATAAAAAGAATAACATACGCAACACACTTGCTAGTTGCTAATGGTGCATTCAAGGTACTTTGACAGCGTCGGAAACTGGTTTTCTCCGATAATGTATTAAGCGGAAAATAATCGCCCATTTGCCCCAATTGGCTGATTGATTGTTTTGACCTATGTTTGAAGGCCTATAATCGGCCGATTAATCGGTCGGGCCCTATACATGACATTGTCCATGGTGTACACAGGCAACATTTGACGGACAAACGTATACACATTGGGCTAAACTTGTACCGTTTTGGACAGATAAACCCTCTCCAGGACAGCATTGGGCTGGGCTTGTCGATGCACTCCCGCCTGAATCTGAAGTATGTGGGCACAGGGCTTGGCTACTAGCCTATATACACACAGACAGGCAAAAAAAAAAATGACAGAGTGGGGGAAGGGACACAGAAAATGATTTAGTTAAGCAAGACATTCGGAACAAGAGTCAGTGAGGAGTTAACGACTTGGCATAGGAGGAGTTGATTAACTTTTAACAAAGTCATTGACTAGAGAGCTTCACACTTTAGCCTACAAAGTTGTGTTAGAAGAAAACAAAAGTGAAGCTTTCAGGGAGACACGGGAAACAAGAAATCCCAGGGAATGTGGCACACAGTCCAAACTGTTTCTGATGGCCTGTCATGTGAGCATATGAGAGACGGGAGGCTCTCCCAGACCAAAATGCTAATGGCTGTCTCAAGATAATCTGCTTCGACTGACCAGGGTTCATCCTGCATTTATAAACCCATCCTCTTGATCTCAAATTAGTTTCCCCAACATCTCCGAATGAAGCGTGCACATTCAACTCACTTTTTTTTTGCCCCAAAAAGGCGTGCAATCGAAAAGAAAATCTTGTTTTCAAGTTAACATTCAACAGGCAGTGGGATTCGCAATCATTACATGTAGTAGTGGTGATACAACCGTCTCATTTGAGACGCCCAAGTCAGCCACGTGACATGCACATTTCTAGATTCCATTTTCTGTTGATAAAGTTGACCCGTGCCGGATCAGCTCTCACCCGTGAATCTAAATATAGACTTGTAATATATATCGTAACTGCGTGTACGAACGTGTGTTGTTGTGCTCCGTGAGTTCACGAGAGCCCATAAGCCGTTTTAGCGCTCGACTGTTGTTTAATAAGCAACATATGACGCCCTCGACAGAAGAACGAAAGGGTGAGATCGAGGGAAGCGGACCAACAAACAAACAAACTCGCCCTGGCTCGGCTCCAGTTTTACCTTTCGAACAGGATCCTCAGCATAAAAACCCCGACGGCCAACGGAAGGGCGTACAGTATGTCTCCCACTCGAGGGTACACCACGCCAGGTGGTGGATGCTCCAGATCCGCCCAGGAAACATTTTCGGGAAGCCAAAATCTCTCGCTCCAAAACCAGGCTGACAACGAGGAAGTCATCGGGGGGCAACTGAGCGGCACTTCTAATCGAGTAAGGCAGCGTTTCCAAAGTCGTCAAAGTTACGCTCCCACCTCCTTCCGAAAAGATCAGCGTTGGCGCTAAGTAGGCATTACCGCCGCTTAACTCATAAGCGTCAACTGTGCGGTGCAAGGCGGCTAGCTTGACACGTAAAGAAGGCAACACCCACCCCACCGCAAAAACTTTCAATGACGCTCCCGAGCGAGAGGCGGCCCTCCCGAGTCCAGAAGTGAAGTGACGTGAAGTGAAGTCACCCACACCGACGAAGAAGCCGCCTCCCGCCTCCCGCCTCCAACCTCCCGCCCGCCCACTCTCTGCCAAGCCACCGTGCAAGCTAACAGCTAGCTTCCGCTCACCTGGCTGTAGCTGCTTGCAAACCTGGCTGCACTTTGTATGTTTTGACGAATGCTTACTCTGTCCTGTAGTATTGAGGTAAGTTTATGATAAGACGAAAAGTTACACCGCTGAGTTTCATATTGACAATTCCGAGTCAAAATGGTGGTCAGCTCGGTGAAAGGAACCTCTCCGCTCATTTTTTTTTTTTTGGGGGGGGGGGTTTATTGTACATTTCTATTAACATACGCTCTTAGAAGATGCAACGCCTAAACATGGCAACAATATAAAAACAAAAAGGAACATGAAAATAAACAAACTGGGAATTCTTACACATCACATCACTCAAAATCAAAAAGGAGAGTCGACATCTTAAAATCAAAACAATAAATATTGCTTAATTTAGCCACGTATTTTCCTTTCATATTTGTTCCTTTCCCACTTTTTCAAGCATACAAAAAATAATTTAATATCCGCAACAAATCCTTGCACAATGAATATGATATTTGCCCATTAACAAAATAATATTAAACAGAAAAGTCTAAATCATCCATAAAGAAAATAACATGACTTAATTCAAATTGTATAACATTATGAATTCTTACAACTGACAACCAAGTTCTTACATCAGTCCAAAATCCTTGTGAAAGGACAAAGAAAAGAACATATGATCCAAAGTTTCTTTATCGTTTCGGCAGAAGGAACAGTTATCTCCGCTCTTTGAAAAGCTTTGGACTTTGGATGGTTCTAATTTGATTAGTGACGATTGTTTTGATTTCAAAATGTGATCAAATGCCGTTTGACTACTATAACAATCTGTCTGGCTTGTATGCTAGTCACAGGCAAAAGCAACGCAATAAACCGTTTGCATTGCATTGCAGAAATATCAGAAATGCTTGGGATGTTCAGAGTTGCCAATATTTTAGCTAGTCTAAAGTCTAGTCTACTTTCTGTCAGCAAATTGTCAGGTGCATCTTAATATAATAATTGAGTTTGTACTAAGTCGATTTTCGACAATATTGTAGTTAATTCTTATGTAAAAGGATTCCACTTTGTTTAATGTACAATTTTGAACTGCCTCCATGATTCATTATAACAACACAAATGCAAACTAATTGCTGATGATGCATAAGTCTATACAATTTGTATTTTATACAATATTTAATTGACCAAATGTGTTTTGCATAATAATAATTGTCCAATGGTAAAATCCACCCGTAATTTTATAAAAAAAAACTTCCCGTCAATGTTAAATTAGAAAAAGTAAATTGTATTGTATTCATTTAATGCTTATTACGGATGAGATGTCATCTGGATATTTGATGTAAACAACAGCTCCTTTTATGTTGCAGTGAAGAATCGTGTCCGTTAAAATGGCAGGTAGCTTTTGCTTTGCTGACAAATCAAGTATAATGTGCAAATCCCTCAAAATAGAGAAGGCTGGAATAGTTGATGATTGACTGACTTATGTCAATGATTAGTAACGTCTCATCCTAAATCTCTATTTCATGAAGATCTTGTCCTGCTCGGGCCAAGGTCTCTGTGTGAAATCATGAAATCTCACATTTCACACTCTGGGTCAACTTTTAAACGTGCTCCAATGATCTCAAATTGTCACTGCAGTGGAATGGCCTACAATTGTTTTATTCTTCAAAAAGGATGCCACTATTGTAGTGACACAAAATCAATGTATGTCTTTTGCAGTTACCTATTTATGCAAATGAAGGTAATTCCCCTTCTATTTTGCAAGGTGTCAGTGTAGGGCTGGACAATTAAAAAGAGGGACTTTTGACATCTTAGAACTGCTAGCAAGATCAAGGCACATCGTTTACATTAGAAAAAAATGTCACAGAACGACCCCCCCCCCCCCACACACACACACACACAACCCACCCCCACGGCGGAGGAGCGCAGTGTGATGCCAGGGGAGAAGCGCGTGCGACTTCAGGAATTTTTTTCTTTTGCCATATCTGAATAAAGTGTAATTGCACATCCACTACAGTAGGTGGCACTGTGGCAGTAGCACTCTCATTGTCAGTATTACTCCTCTGCAGAGGTGTGTACTTTTACAACAATTTTCTCGACAAATGACACAATTTTTTAGGGATGTGCCCAAAAAATCGATTCTCATAAGAATCGCGATTCTCATTTAGTATGATTCAGAATCGATTTTATTTCAATAATTTTATACTGTCTTGGCCCTTGTTTGTGTGTGCCTTTATTGGGAGCGCTGTTCATGTTATATCCGATTTGGCCACTTAGGGGCAGTGTGGGTCCACGTATTCTGATACACTGTTAAGTTGTAGCCGCATTAGAGAGTAGAAGGAAAAAGTCACGATCAAGTTATGCCAATAAAAGTTTTTTTTTTTTGCAGCGTCTGAAGATCATATGCCAGTGAGTAATGTTAAGATGTTTCTCTGTATACATTCCTGAAGCGCTTTGTATGAATAGACGTTTTTTCGAGTGGTAAAAGTGCTGCGAGTAGCGCGCTAATTAGCATTAGCGAGTCAGACTGGAGTAGATGGTGACGATTCTTTGCTCATCTATAAATTGAAGCAGAAATCATCGTCGATCAAATCATTCAGAATCAAAAATCGTTCCGAATCGAAATTGCAGACCCAAAAATTGGAATCGAATCGTGAGACAGTCAAAGATTCCCACCCCTACTATTTATAGTTATGGCCGAGAGTTGGGGGCGGAGTGTGAAGTATTTTCTTCTTCCTGGGGAGAAAAAGTAATTGAGAAACACTGGCGTAGATAGACAAACCTACATTATTTTTTGTAGCACACTGGTTGCAAATAACTGACCTCAGTGAGTTAGTCTACTCCAGAGGTATTTTTTTTTTTGGGGGGGGGGTGTAACTTCAAATTGTAGCCTACCTTGTTTCACAATCGTTTTATAGATATTTGGATTTGCAAGACATCATGTTTTAATGTGCCACAGCAAAACAAAAAGCATTCAGCAGTTGATCTTTTATGACTGCTCTAATAATTTCCTGTTGAAAGATGTGATTGTGTAGCGTTTTCCATGAGCACTAGCGGGCCCCAGAGCAGCCCTCTGAACAAAACAAAACCTCTCAGTGTCAGTATGCAGCTGCAGCTTCCGTGATGCGGGGACTCAGATGCGTGACCTCGTGTGGTGGGGCAGGCCAATGTGACCACAAAATGGAGGGGTGTCGGCTTTTAAAAATATTTATTGTCCAAAATAAGTAGCCTTCCATTTGAATCTAGTTAAACATCTTTGCTGTGTTATATGTGGAGCACATCTTTCTCGCCTGTGGTTTCTTTGTAGCAATATTGATGAGAGCTGACACTTAGTGTCACGTGCAGACTCCCCCCCGCCCCTCCTCCATGCTTGGACTATTCCGTTTTGCATCTGAAAAAAATCGGATAGTTAGAGAAGAGTTTTTCATGTCTAGGACTGCTGTAGCCACAGTACAATACAAAACTGTCGGGTCTGGATTCATTGAGGTAACTTTCAGATACGTTTGACACTTTCAACTTGATTTTGCATGTTTTCAAGTGATTTACATACTCACGGTGCTTTGAGCTTGTTCATGAATTAACATCATGGACTGTTGTATTTATTGTTACTGTATTCCAAATCTTTAACCTCTAACTGTGCTTTTGTTTGTGACATATGCATTTTGTCTCATTATAATATATATGAATAATTCTTTCCAGATACAATCATGGAAGAGAAGGAGCTGAGTGATCCACTGAACAACATATCACTGATGAAAGGTAACTCCAAATATGTTTCTATTCATGGACAGACATGAATGAGATGGCATTGTTTTGGGTCGAACCTGCGCTGTCCAATCATTCAGACAAAGTGTCGCCAAATGATCCTGAGTCATCCTCAAGTGTCTGAAGCTCCAATTGAAGGCAGCTGCATGACTTAACAAGCTGATGTCCTTGTTTGAGTGCCTCTCGTGTCAACAGACTCTTTGACCTTAAGAACATGTCAGCACAGCAACAACTGACATTTCAAATGGACGATCAAAAAAGAAAATATATTGAAATCATGCTGCGATATTGCGACGCCACTTGACGAGTGGATTCATTTTGCATGAGGACTGTAGCGGATTTGCAACGCTTCCCTGCACAACACAGAGAGCGTTTGTGAAAGCTCACCGCAGTGTTTCAGTCATTCCCAGATCAATCTTACCGCCCATTGATTGTTGATTATGTTAGATCTGTTGAATTCTCTCTACGTTTACCCAGCAGGCCATGTTGAAGGCAGGCCATGTCGAATTCAGCAGCAGGGTAGCTGAGCCATCATGACTTTAGCCTTCAGCACTTGAGCTAAAAAAAGAAATTCCCCTACTTTTTTTTTTTTTGTCATCGCACAGCATGATGCTCAGTATCGCATCTCGCCAAAAGGTATTTTTACACATTCCAATCTCATTAATACTTTGACACTCAAGCTGTGATGGGTCATGGCGGCTGAAGATATTGTATGGATATTAGAGCTGGGTATCGATTCTAATTTCCTCAATCGATTACATTTCGATTTTTCCTGATTCAATTCAATCCGATATTGATTCATTAAGGAACATCAAATCTTCTTTAATATCAAGGACATGATAAAAAAAAACCACAAACATTACATTTTGTGGAGGTAGTAACTGGTTAAATTATTTATTAATGAAAGTAACACGTGTTATATCACTTAAGTGTTGCACACACATTGACATCAGCAAGGATGAGGTAAACATATTTTCATAATTATAATTCAATAATTGTAAATATAAATGAAAAGTATTCTGAATTGTCTTAAAGTACAATAAGTCAGGCCTTTCATAAATGTAAGAAAATGCTTTTAAATTCATGTGAACAGTAAATTGTTTTGATCAGGTCATGTTCAATAAAACATATATGATTAATGTAATTGCATTGGATTCCATTTTAAATGTAAATATTCATAATTATATATTTTTAGTAAGAGCAAGAAGTTTCTACTATTTGTAGCATTGGTTCTTCTGTGAATCGAATCAATTTTGGAAAACTGAATTGATACCCAGCACTATTAATATAATTGATTCATGGTTTTATGAATCAATATCAGGCTCGAAAAGGAAAATTGATTTGATATCAATTATTCGGTATTAGAATTATACATTTTTTTTAAACCCAGTCCTATTGGATACTTCTTTGTTTTTCTCTCTGTCTCTTTTTTCTTCTCGTTTTTCTCTCAACTTGACAAAGACCACCCTATTAAGAGGGGAGCCCACTCCCTTTGTCACTCATAAATATGCATGCATGTAGGAACACGCACAACACAGCTCCGGCCGGCCGGCCAGCCTTTGTCTGCCACCCAGCAGCGTGATCATGCGCTCGAGTCGGAGGGTGCCACCAGCCTCCAGTCGTCATTTGCTTGGCTTGGATTTATTGGTGCCATCCGACGGCGCCTCTATGAATGTGTATGTGGGTGGATACGGACGGTCCATGAAGACAGCAATGCCAGAGAGGCATGCGGCGAGCAAATTCTGCATCGCACTCATCGGCCAAATCCTTTTATGGCGCACATGCTTTCAAATGTTGTGACTCATTTTTGAGCTCTGCCAAATGCTCGGCCCAAGATGAGGTCATCCCTTTTTGCAGCCGCCACAGATTAGTGGATCAAGATATTCGCTGGGAAGTGCAAACCACCAAGCAAGAAACATAGCAAGCTTTTGACAGCCTCAGCCAGTCCATTCCGGTGTGTAAGATAGAGTAGCTGTGCCAGTGACGGCGCTTGTAGACCATTTTGAATGGCAGACCGGATAGGAAATGCACGCCACGGACTTCCATTCTTTTCTGGGTTTCGCAATTAGCTTATGTAAGAGGCCTGCTTTAATATCTTGGGAAATCAACTCGTGTGCCAGCCCTAGTTCAATATTTGGGACTGAAGCAGAATTAACATGGCAGGGCTTTAAGTGACCTTTCTATTTTTATGATGTCACTTAACGCCGTCATTGCTTCCTCGTTACGACTGCGGCAAATGTTCGGTCTTGACATTCCGCAGCACTTGTGGGAGGGTAGGAACGTTTACATTTACCAACCAACACTCTCTTGTTAGAATAGGGCTCATGAGTTTGGATAAGCATTGTTCCTTATCGTATTTTCAGAAGATCTCACCAGGTCAAATATGGGGTCGTCAAGCGACTATGAAAAAACAATCCAGCGCTTGAATGATGAACTTGGAAAGGCCCAGGATCAGGCCAATACGGAGAGGCACAAATGCATGGAGCTAGAAGGTAAAAAAAAAAAAAGAAGACGTGCTAAATAAATAAAGTGATCATTTTTTTCAATGTGATCGCTTGAGCTGTCAAAATTAATCGATTATCAAATTAATCCACAACTATTTTATTATTTGACTTATCGTTTGGCATGTTTTATTTAAAATTGTCCAAATTATCTTCTGTGTTTAATCAAAATAAACCATTTGCAAACATCTGTTTTTTTCATTTTTGGAAAACAATGACCGACCCGGTAACATAGAACAACATCAATCCCCCATTTTTTCAAAATCACTATACAAATGTGAAGTACCGAATAAACATCAATCGGCAACTCATTCACTTGCAGCCATTTTGACTGAAGCAGCCCCCTTCGCTCCAAGCTGTTTTACTGGATTTTGACTGATTTTACAAGGCCCACAGAATATTGTTCTTTTGCTATAAAAATGGAAGCTGCCAAAAGAAAGATTAGAGTCTCTTCTTTCATCAGGAAAAAAATAAGTATATTTCTATCTGTTTCCGTTTTGAAGCAATTAGCATTAGAATATACTGTAGCTAAATATCATCATTTTTCACAAATCTGTTTAAAACGGTGTGGAAAAGAGCTTTTTTCAACATGGCCATGGTTGATCTCGTATACTCTGCTGCCCCCTGCTGGCCGTTTTTTGTAATAACTACCATTACTTTAAGCCACCTCTTCAGGTCAGAGGCTGCATCTAAGCCTTCTGTATGCTCTTGCATTTAAAAAAAAAAAGAAAGATATACGTATCTTTTTGGGAGCATGGCAATTTTTAAAACGGAACGTTTTTTATATGTTTTTGGGAGCAAATGAGTGAAATTATTATTATTATATTATTATTATTAATTATGATATGAAATTAAAATGAATCCGATTAATTGATTGAATAATCGATAGATGAATTGATTCTAGAAATATTCAATAGCGACAGCACTAGTGATTGCTCAGTGCAACTGGACAAAGATGGCCACCATAAAACATGTTCCATTTTGTAGGTATCCTCAACAAAGAGAGAAAAGAGAAGAAACAACAAGCTGATGAATCTGCAAAACAGATCAAACTTCTTCAAGGTATTTAATAGGAGCCACCTGATTTATGAAAGCTCATATTAAGAAGCCAAGTTGCAATTATACCTCCCATTAAGGATCCTTTTCAAAATATTATTACCACCACTATTGTATATCCTGAATGGACATACTTTGAACAGGCCAACTGCGGCAGCTCCAAGATGAAATGGCCGCCCTCAGAGAGCAGACGGACGTCTCCTCCTCTTTACACGCCGAGCTGCAAAGTTCACGTGATGAGGCGAAGTCACTCCAGCGCATCCTGGAGGCGGCTTCCGCCGAGCGGGACCGTGACGTCGGCGCTATCGAGTCCAACCTGGCAACCGTCTCCAAGGATTTGGACAAATGGCGTCAGACTGCCAGCCAATACGAGCGGAAGATTGATGACCTGCAGCGGGATCTCCAGCAGCAGGGCAAGCAGTGGCAGAAAACTGCAGAAATACAAGGTACTTCAAGATGAAAATACACAGATTAGTTTTCAAATTATTCTCACTCTGTATCTGTAGAGATGGAATAATCCACCATGTGACAGTTTACACAGTATGATTATTTCCAGCTGGTCAAATGCAGTTTGCCTCATGTTGAACGCACCATGACGCCTCATGTGTACATATTTCCTAGAATGCAAATCTGCATAATGACAATTAGAGCTGTCAAAATTAAACGATTAATCGACAAGCAATCCATTATCAAATTAATTGACAACTATTTTAATAGACGAGTCATTTTTTAATTTTTTAATTTAATTTTAATTTTTAATTTTTTAATTTTTCTGGACTAAAGTCTTAGAAAAACTTTCGGCTATTTTGGACTGTAGGATACCTTTATCTCCAAACTTGTGTTTGCTAGGTGACCTAACAACAACTGACTTACCACATAAACAATTTCAATCTACACTTGTAGCCCTTACTATCGCTAAAAAAACAATTCTTGTTAACTGGAAAAATAAACAAACTCTGAATATCGACCAATGGTCTAACCTCCTCATAAATCACATTTTAATGGAAAAAATATCTGCCTCAAATAAAAACCAAATATCAAAATTTATAGAAACATGGTCTACGTATATAGAATTTTTTAACCTAATTCTGGTTACTTAATTCTGTCTGTTAGCGAGAGCCACTACATCGTGATAACTTACATTGATGTTTCTGCATCTGGCAATTTATTATTATATTATATTATTAGTATGGGATTTTTTTTTAATGGGCTTTAGGTGAACTGATGAATACACACACGCTCGCACGCACACACGCACACACACACACACACCCACGCACATACACATACTCACCCACATACAAAAAAAAGGGTATATATATATATATATATATATATATATATATATATGTGTGTATATATATATGTATAGGTATTTAAAAAAAAAAAAAAAACATTTCTTAATTTTTTTTAAATTGATTTGTTGGATTTTTTTTTTTTTAAAAAAAAGGAGAGCAATGATAATGTCAAATCGAATGAACAATACTGAGCTCTCCTGAGAGAAAAAAAAAAATAAATTATTTAAATTGTCCAAATCCTCTGATATCAGCAGTAATTGTTCACTGATTTCTGTAGTCCTTCAGGAAAAAAGACTGATTATCTTCCGTGTTTAATCAAAATAATGCTTTTTTTCCCCAATTTATTTTTTAAAACAATGACTGAACCGGTAACATAGTGCAACATTAATGCCCCCCCCCCCCGCCCCTTTTTAAATCGATATACAAAGTACGAAATAACCAACCAATCACTGGCTCATAAATAGCAATCAGGGGAAAATGATTTTGTAATACACTTTAATGCAAAATTAAAATAAATATGATTAGTTGATTAATCAATCCTAAAAATATTCGATAGTGACAGCACTACTCACAATTTGGTGCCTCCAGATAAGGGGAGTTTTTTAAATACGGGCCATCATTCGTTTGATATTTGTGCTTTGACTTGCAAAGTTGTGAATGGAAACATGAGATACGAGCAGTGTACATTGGCAGTAAAGTCAGTTCAACTTACTCCACAATTAGCAGTAGTGTGGCAAATAGTGAATAATTCTTCAAAAACGAGGCTTCAAGATGTTTAATGACATTCCCAGATGAAGTTTACTGTCAAATTAAACATAAGACATGTTATGTATTTAAAACAATGGAACTGTGTTGTCCTAGGTAGCATATAATATAAATTACCATTGAAATGCTATTGGAATGGTTAGCATCAATAGTGGTTGCATTATAACCCTTTACGATGAATATTTGAACCCAAATAGTGGAACAACAACAAATGTAGACAGATAATATAATACTCAAAGGTATATATTCCTTATAATCTATGAACAAAATGACTAATATTACAGCATCTTACTGAGTAGCAGTTGAAAAAGAAGTCGTCTATTCTTCTTCGCTTGTGTCTGTGACTGTATTATCCACTACTGCCTCCTGGTGGCCGAGGTGAGCACACCAGAAGGAGCAGCTTTCTGAATCGATTGCAGAATTACATCATGAAAGCACAAACTTTTTTTTCTAGAGTGCTTTTATTATTATTATTTTATACAGCTGGAACGGATTGAATGGCATTTCCATTCATTTCAATGGTGATAGATGATTTGAGATACGAGATGCATTTTGAGTTACGAGTGTGGTCACAGAACAAATCAAACTTGTATCTCAAGGCACCACAGTATTTGGGAGGGTTTGGATTGATCAAGCATTAAAGTCTGGCCTGTTTTTATAGGTATGGAGAGTCCGTCTGTCTAAAAATGATACATCTGTTGTTTGCAGATTGATTGATTGATTTTGTGTTTTCCAGCCAATGAGCTGCAGTCCATGCAAGTGGAGTGTAACGGCCTTCAGAAGGAGTGTTCGAGTCTGCGATCTGAGAAACAGGAGCTAGTGAGTAAGCATCAAAAAGAAAAGGGCAGTCTGCAAAGCGAGTGCACTTCCCTCAGGGCGGAGAAAGAGGAGCTCCACAAGGCCCACCAGAAAGAGAAGGTCAACTTGCAGCAGCAGCTGGAGAAAGACCTTGTCAGGTCAGAACATTTTCATTTGCTTGCAGAAAGACTTTTACTGCAGCTCATGAAATGCGGACCTGCAAACTCAAAACAACAATTCAAGTCAACCCAACCCAGATATTTGCTGCAGTGTTCATTCTTGCATGTGTTTTTCTCAGTCTGTGTTTCATTTCTTTTAATGAGTTTGCCATTTGTCAATGATACATTCCAAACATTTCTGTTTGTTAGTTATTGTGAATTAATTCCACAGCCGAAAAGTCCATCTGCTACATGTTCCCACCACCTTGAGAAAATTCAGAATTCATAAAGCCAAGCATGTTTTGGGACATGGTCGTCAACCGTCTCGTTTGCATAACATATCGTACAGCTCGTACACCCGTTCAAATGGATTTTCTCTTCTTTTTTTGCTGCTCCTAGTTCGCGTGCTCAGAATGCTGAGCTGAGCAACAGCCTGAAAGCCGTTGAGAGATCTCAACAGGAGCTGGAAAAGAAGATGGCGGCTTTGCAGCATCAGCACCAGCAGGAGAGCAGCAAGCTGCAAAGCCAACTGGATGAGGCCGATAGCTACAGGGAGACCTTGCAGAGAGAGGTGGGCCTTAACTCATCTGAAGGTGCTTCACAATCTTTAGGGAGCCAAAGCACACCGGACTTGACATCAGAAAAGTCGCACAACATGCATGCAAGCAAAAAGAGGATACATACAGTAGGTTAGTTGCCTTCTAGTCAAAGAGCGTTTAGTTGTTCTTTTTTTTTCTCTCTCTGTAGAGCTCAGTATTGTTCATTCGGTAATTTTACCGATTTGACATGTCATCATCATTGCTCTCTTTTTATTTTGTGTGTGTGTGTGTATTCATTAGTTCACCTAAAACCTATTGCGTTTAGTTGTTCTGACTGTCACTATACACTCTAAAGCAGTTGGGTCAAATACATTAATAGCCCACAAAACAACCCTAAAATTGGATGTTGTGTGGGTTATTCTTTTGAGACCACTTTCGGGGTATTTAGCCCATAAAGTTGAATTGGGTAAAAACAAAAACAAATGAACCAACCCAACTTTTGGAAGTATTTAGCACCAAATGTTAGGTCAAATTAAATTAATAACCCAGAAATCAATCTCTTGGGTTGTTTTGTACACTCTAAAAACAGTTAGGTCAAAAGTAACCCAATTATGGATCAAAAATGGACCTATCCACTTTATGGGTCAATTTGACCTAACTTTCTGGGTTGTTTTATACAAAATTACCCCATTTTTTTGACCAATATTTATGAGTTGTTTTGCACTGAAAGACCCATTTCTTGACTCAAAGTGGGGTAACATTTTTGGCCCATTGTTAGGTTATTTTTGACCCAACTCTTTTTAGGTGTAGGTTATTCATTTGACCCAACTTTTGGCTTAGTTGAAAAACCCACATAAATTAGTTAAAAAATTAACCGACCCAACCTATTTAGCCCATGTTTTGCGGGTTATTCATTTAACCATGGGTTTGTATTAGTGGATTATTCATTTGACCCAACTTTTTGGGCTTCATTAAATAACTAGTAAATAGTTGGGTCAGTCCCTTTTTGACCCAATTTGCATGAACTAAATAAATGTGGGCGTTTTTATTGATTGATTGATATTTAATTCTATTCATAGATTATTTTTGTATTTATTTCCACATGTGTTTTTATTTTTACTTTTATTTATTTATGGATATTTTTTTAAGCTTCCATTTCTATTTATTTTTTGTATTTAATTTTTGAATAATATTTTTTTATATCAGTTTTTTTCTTCTTCACTTGTATCATTTATTTTTAATTTAGGCAGTTTTGGTCCTCCATACCAATCCGCCTGTGTGCCTGCTGGACTTGTTGAAATACGATGTGATGAAACTGTTTGATTTGACCTGTGAATGAGACACAACATGTCATAAGATAAGGAAATATTAGATGTCATTGCTTAACATACTGGTATCGGGTTACAAAGATCAGCAACAAATAAACGGGGACTGTCAGGAGTCACCAGTGCTCACACGGATCAAGATTTGATGTTTCAAACAAACGTGCACTGCGGGTTGTGTCATCTGGTGACACGATCCCGAATAGCAGACCCGACCGGCATGTTTGATGGCAGGTTCAGCAGAGGCTGCATGTGTATGTATGGACAATCCACTTCCTTCTCACTGGCGGAGCAGTGTTGAATCGAAATCTGTGCGAGTCATTAGAAAAAAAGAGAATGGCACGGAGAGGTGACGCGCCTTTGTTGGGATCAGCCACGCATTTGTCACATTCTCACGTGCCCTGCTCATCAGGACAAACCAGTTGTTGTGTCTTAAAGCTCAGTAACCGTCATGAAACAATCTGGAGAAACAGCCTGGCCCACGTGCAACGTTCTGAAATTTGAAGAGAATGTCTGTCACGTGCTCTCATCACAATCCTGTCGTGGGAATTTTCCTCAGATGATTACGTCATGCTATTTGTGGTGGTAATATAAACTTCTTGTTGCTGCCAGTAGTTTGAACTGCAGTACTTGTTTCCACACTATTTGTGCTAATATCCTAGACATAATAATCAGTTTGCCAAGTATTCAGGACCAATATGGGTGACCTGACAATCCTATTGGCAGCACATACTGAAATTCATCACACCTGGCCATTTTAGGATTCAGGAAAAATGTGTCACTTGCAGATATCTGTCATTTTGTTCTGTCTAGTCAAAAACAAGATTGAACTTTAACTAATGAACTATTCTTCCTAGCCACAATTAGCATTTCCAATATCTGCAACATCATTTCACCCCCCCCCCCCCAAAAAAAAAAGTCACATTTGCCATTCATGTGTACGGAGTTCATCATTACTGATGCGGATTACAGAACAACAGAATTGTACATACCCCCCCAACCACCTTTTTTTTCCTTTTCTTTTTTAAAATCCTGTCGTATATGATCTGACACATGCATTGCACAGATAATCCATTAGAGGGCAGTATCACCCAGCTGATAGCTTTTCCTTGCAAGATCCCCCCAACTGAGATGGGGAGACACCTATACTTATTAAAGGTGCATTGTGCAGTTTAAAAAGTTAATATTAAAGCTTTTTCAACATCATGCATGCTCCACCAATGCCCAGATGAGTATGAAGAGCCCTGACTGCGTTACTTTGACTGCACCTATCAGCTTTTATCTTCTCTTTTATAGTTGAGTGTGCGGACCCTCACACTCCACAGTTTCTTTGGGGAAGGGAGGGGGCGGAGATTTTCTTACCACATTTGAAGTCATGTCTTCGTTTGTCAACTGTGGCTGTTGCTTTAAGATCGTGCACGTACTCGCACGCGCAACATGAACGAGCCTGACACAGATGTCGCAGTTACGCTTTTGGCCAGAGGTGGCAGTCATGAGTAAAAAAGTGACAAACTGCACAAAGATCCTTTAATAGTGGGAAATGTTTGATATGTCTGTTTATTATGATATTTTTGGCAGTTCTAAATGTACAAATTTAAAGCATTGTGATCGGCTGTATCAAATATGACACAAATCAAAAGTCATATGTGGAAGTTGATTTTCAGAAGATAAAAAAAAAGTGTTTGTTTGCTTAATAGGACCAATAAATACTAAAGAATCAGAATGTTCTCTCAAATATTTCACGGTTCGGGATTTATAGAGTTAAATAACTTTTTTTTTTTTTTTCCTGAAATCATTTAGCCATTGAAAGGGACCAGAAAGTCTCGAGCGTAAGCCAAAATATTATTTCCATTTGCATCCTTGTTGATTGAGCTTCATCTTCGATACAGCACTATAAATAATGAATGATCAGATTCTCTTCTTTTGCTATTTATAGCTATATGCTTGTGTATTTTTAAAAACAATTTTGTTTTATTCTATATAGTTTGAGGAGACCAAGTCGGAACTCACTGACCTCAAGGGAGAATACGAGAATGCTGAGCAGGAGAAGAAGTCACTTTTGAATGAACTGGACGAGTGCAAAGCCAACATGAAGGATTTACAAGAGAGAGGGTCAAAGGTGAGTGTCTCCTCATCTCACTCAAATAGTTGAACTTAACTTTGTGGAAATTGGACACCAGATTGAATCATGAATCAAAGAGCAAGAGTTCTTTGCGCAACACATGACTTTTGCCCTCCGTGGGAGCTTTTACAACTATCAAGCATCAAATGTCTGTTTATTTTGCCAATCATTTAGTTTCAGAATCACTCTGTTATTATCTGGCGTTTTCCCTCTTGCTTTTCAACATTGTGTGAATCCCATTCAAAGCCAACACAACTTACCAAACCTGTATTAATAGTATGTCCCATTGCACAGTTGATTATGATAATATCACTTCCCTTCTGTAGACGTCCCTAATGCTGCCTGTTCAAGCCATTGTCATCGGCCTTGTCCTGGCTTTGCTGTTGTGGTGCTTCGGCGCATTGTGGTAGTAAGGTATACGTTATTCCCGCCCACGTTTGTCATTCTCATCAGTGTCCTCAAAATCACTGCATGGCTTAAATAATGACACCCCCCCCCCCCCCCCCCACATCTCCTTTTGGGGAAACGAAAGCAAAGAAAATCCGGGCTGCAGCAATCTAACCTTTTTCAAATCATGCAGCTTCAACATGTGGCATCTGTTTGTTATGTCTGGACACTAACATGCTTTCCTCCCAGTGACTTTGGATGAGCTCATCATTTTTTTCAACTGACATTCTCTGTTGCACCGCCTTGATCTCTTTCCATCGACCGCCGCTTGTGCCAGAGGGCCGTCCGTCCGCTTTCACAAGGTGACGCTCATGTTCCCTTTTTTTTTTTTTGTGCCATCAGAAGCCGTGGATGATCTGGGGCCCTGTGCTTGCTGTGGCTCTAACAGCTGTGACTGCTGCCGCATTCTTTAAGACCTGAGGGCCACACGTATACACGCACACACATGCACACTCGTCATCATGAGATTTCGACACACTGACATGCGTGACACTTATTACCTGCACTGTTAATTAGGAGCGGTCATAATTAACACTGTTTGGAACCTCCATTTCAGATGGCAGTTGTCCTCCTTAGAGAAAGCAATTTAAATGTTTGTTTGCAAACGACTAGGGGTATCTTTTGGCCCATTTTTTTTTGCAAATCTTGAGCTGTCCATTAATGAATGTAAATGTTGTCCACTCACTAATTGTAATGGTATATAATAATAGTTTGGGCGGCTTATTTGCAGTTCAAGCGTCCCATAAGAGAGTGTGTGTAGTTGTCAGCACAATAAACATTGTCAATAAAGTGACCTATTGAGTCAGGATTAATGTCTTATATAAATATATGGTGCAGTCACTAGAATGAGCACAAAATAGACCCATAAACAAATCCCCATGAAGCTTGAATGTGAGTTCTGGACCAATTAAGATGCTGATAGCGCTGTTAGCTAATGCCAAACTGTGCTAACAGTGCAGCTATGCTTACTGTTTGGCTTTGATATAGTAGCTTAAAAATGTCAGAGCTTGGACTGGCACAAAAACATCAGCCCTGGCATTTTGACTAAAAATGGCCGGCCCGGCGCGACTCCTGTGGACCCCTGCCTAACGCACAATTCTGCAACTGATATTGACTGATATTGGTTCAGTTTGTTACCTATATTTAAAAAGGGATTCATGGACTAGTCCCTCTAAATTGTGAGCCAGTCTCTTGGGGTAAAATTGAGGAAAATAATAATTGAAAAAAAAAAAACACAGCATGCATGTACACAATCATGGAGTGTTAAAAAAAAAAAAACACAGCATGCATGTACACAATCATGGAGTGTTAAAAAAAATAATAATTCAAATCCTGTTTGTAACGTGCCGGGTGACACGTATTGATGTTAGGCGCGGGGAGCACACATGGAAGTGGGAGGTGGTGGAAAAAGGGGCACACTGGAACAAAACTGGTGGACATGAGAGGGGCAACGACACAAGATTTGGGCGACACGACCAAACGCACGCACTATACCTCAACACGGGAACTAAACAGAACGGCGCCAACGCTCTTGAATGTCGGGCCACTCTCCCGACCTTCCTAGTGCAACAACCAATGAATAATAGATGGGTGAATGAGTCGACGAAATTTATGGCGCAGTGGGTTAAAAGATGACCGGACAGCGGAACAAAAACAAACAAATGGACAGCCAGACCAACGAATAGCCTGAACACCAGCCTTTTAAAATGTGGCCACTAATGACCACAGCTTGTCCCGCACCTGAAGCCAATGCGGCAATCAGCGCGCCTCCCCTGATGGGTGAACCGCGTCTGGGAAAAGCTCCGAGCCTGACAAGCCACACTGGACAGGCGTCCATAGACGGCAATGGAGTAGATGTCACCGACTTCTGGGTTTTACACAACTACTGCCCCCCCCAACGGGAGGGCGTCTCGGCTATCTGAAATGCTTGGGACACTGAGACAGACACTACACACTCGCAGGCTCGCACACGACGACGGGTACGCGCAACCGAGCGGCACAAAGGCGGAAGCGCAAGTACTGCGACACACGTCGCAGAGAGGAAACGGAAACGAAGTTGATGGGTGAAAAGACGGAAGCGGAACTTTTCTCAGCACAATGACGCGTGCGTGCGTTGCTACATTTGAGATGTCTCAATACTCCGCGACATCATCACTGACCATGCGACCGCCGCTGTCGTTTACTTCCTTGTGGATGTGGCTAATGTGACGGGCACGGTTTGTGGAATAACATGACAGACATAAATATAAGAAAAACTCCCAGGCTGTGCGAGCATCTCTGCCCATTTGTTCTGCTCCAGTTTGTTCTGTATGTAGGTCATCAGTAGAGGTCCAGGGTTGCAGGCAGCAAAATGCCCGCTCTGCACGCAATCGGAGCATTGCAGGATCATTTTGAGCTGCGTGGATTCAATGTAAGGATTTGCTGTATTAATTGAACTTTACGTCCACTGCCATGTGTGGCCTAGAAAGTTGAGTCATGCTTTTGCTATTTGATCATCAAGTGAATGAACTGAGAAATCTGAGCCGTGTTGATGGTTTTATCGTAATATAAACATTCATCATGCAATGCAGGATCCAAACGCATATGTAGCTGCATCCTGCTTAGAACCTCTCAGAAGTGAGTCTTACATTGACGAGCACATTAAAAAAAAGGTTTATGCAAGCAGGTTTTTATTTTTTTAGTACGACTATGTAAAAATATTTTGGTAGCTCAGCTGGAATGCCTCAGATGTCATTTCTTGTTGTTGTAAATTGCACACATTTTGTCTCTCATGACACCCAGTGGGTGTATTTAGTACTTGAAACCAACAATCAACAATGCACACAATATACGGGAACGTATTGCATTCACTTGAAAAAACAAAACAAAAACCCTTTTTTACTGAATAATTTTGGGGGGCATCTTTGTTTTTTGTGATATTATTTTTTGTTTTCTTGAATATTTTTTTCTGTTATTAAAAAATATCAAACGGCTGGGGGTGGAGTGGTGAAATATTCAGAAAAACGGGGAAATTACTTTTTAAAAAGAAAAAAATACTCAGAAAAACAGAAGCTGGTGCTCTCTTTAAAAAAATAAATACTTTCCCCTATTGCTTTTCTGATTTATTGTTTTTTCGTTATTTTTTACTGCATATTTTTCTCATAAAAAAAAATATTTATATTTTTTAAATCAGAAAAACAGGAGGAAAAATTACTCAGGAAAAAACTGAAAAAAATCTTTCGATAAAACAGAAGTTAACAGTCGATATATCATGAAGAAGTATTTAACAGCACAGTTTCAAATTTGCTGTTGCTCTGTTGTGTGTTTTCGCCAAGGTAATTTGCAAAATTCAGTTTCAGTACGTTCACTTTAAAAGATTGACCGAATAATCTAGTGGCCCAGTCCCCCCGCCCCATGATGACGATTAATCAATGAGTTTATCTAGTGCCAGCATAATCCCGCGGGACCAACGGCACACTACAAGGATGAAGCATTTGTAAATTTCTGAAATTCAAGTTGACAGTCTTGTAAAGGATCAAATATTAATTCAAGCAAGCACCTGCAGTGTTCAAGCTGCAAGTCTGCCTGCGACGACAATCAAGGGAGGAAAATCAACGGAATAGTAAGCCCACTTTGTTTTTAAAGTCAAAGCTTTTTGAATCATGTCCTGCTCTCAGCAAAACTTTTGATCAACGTTGAAAGCTGTCATTTGTTTTACTCAGGAAAGACATGGCAGCAGAATTAGACATTGTGAATCTGTTCATAATTGCTGGGGGGACGCTGGCGATTCCCCTTTTGGCATTCGTCGCTTCCTTCCTTCTGTGGCCATCGGCGCTCATTAAAGTCTACTATTGGTAAGGTTGATCAGTTTCCCTTCCGCTGTACTTGAGGAAGTTGTCCTAACACAAGTCAAACTGTTTGGATGCTAAAAACGGCCTCATTTGTGCTCAATTGCGCAGGTACTGGAGGAGGACTCTGGGCCTCCAGGTCCGCTATGCAGACTGCGGCGGCTACCGCTTCTGTTACTCCTGCCGAGGAAAGCCCGGGATGAGGCCGTCCATTTTGATGCTGCACAGCTTCTCTGCTCACAAAGACACTTGGCTCACGCTTGTCAAGGTTAGCCGCAAGTGTAGTGGCAAGCGCTTAGCTTGCCATCGCACCATCGGTATATTTTGGTCCAAAATGGAAGGACAAGCAAGATTTGACACGTAGAGAGCGACTCGTATTCATTTGTTAATTTTTTTCTGCAAAACAGTTCAGTTAGCAAATGTTGATTTGCTAAGATGAGCACAAGAAGTTGACATAATGTGTGACGACAAGCGGAAATAAAACCGCGTGTTTCACTTTATGACAGCTGAGCTTGGTGTACTTTAACAAAAACAGCGTTGACTTTTTTTTTTTTTTTTGTTCTAAAATTTGCCAAAAGGCTACTTGGCAGTTAGCATGCTGGTAGTCAGCTGCCATTCCAGTAATCAAAGAATACTAAATTCCTAAAGTGTATAAATGTTTCACATAATACTATGACAACAATTGACAGATAAATCGGTGCTAAGTAGAAGTCAACCATAAATATTTCTTGACAATAATATGAGCCGTTTTTATCTCTCTCAGGGGGCGGCCATTTTGCCACTTGCTGTCGACTGAAGATGACATCACAGTTGCTCAGTGCTCAGGCAACTGATACCTGAGACCGAGCGGCTGTGATGTCATTTTCGCTGGACAGCAAATGACAAAATGGCCGCCATAAGTACTGCTGCATTTTACTGCTTAACTATGGCAAAGGCCTTTTGCCAGGCTTTTTAATTGTATTATTTATTTATTTTTACTCTGTAGCACTTGAAGATAGTTGAAATATAAAGTGCATTACAAAAAAAATATTATTATTATTATGACTATTATTAACTTATATTCTACTAACACAATTTTAACCAGAATACCCTATTTAGTAGGGATGTAACGATAATGGCAATATCGCGATATTAAAACGACCACAATGTATCTTCGTCGTCATGTCACGATATTAAGCGCAGCACACCTTTTGAAAAAAAAGTCAAGTTGATTTCCATGTGTGCCTTTCTAGCGCCCTCTGATGGCTGTTTTTTTTAGTGCAGTTTTGCAATCAGGAACTAGAAATTAGATTTGAAAATTTGCTATTAATTTCATGCAAATTTAAGGGAAAATACTATATTGGGATATATTTGTCATTATTTAAAATTATCTGTCAGTTTTTGGGGGGAGATCTGTCTGATACTGCTCAGTGGCGCATTTGCTAAATTGCCTTTTCTAGTAACCAGGAGGGCGCGGGTTTGAATACCACCTCCAACTGTACATTGCAAATATATCAATGGCAATTATGCTAAGGGATATACATGCCTAGGTGACGCTATTGAGTTATTTGTTGTTGTTGCATTTTTCCATTGGATATCATTATTTCCTGTTGTATTTTAGAATGAATTGAGGGTACTGCATGCCTAGGTGGTGCTATTGAGTGATTTTTTTATATATATATTTTTTTGCATTTTTCCGTTGGATATCATTAGTTCCACAATTGCCGCAAACTCCATCTTTCAGGGATGTGATTTTTCCGCTAATTCGCGGAATTCCGCTTGCCCCCCCCCCCCCCCCAAAAAAAAAAAATCCGATTTTTTTTTATTTATTTATTTTTTTTTAGTAGTTCATTGTGTATGCACATGACTCCGACAGATAACATCTTCTGCTATAACAAAGACATTTGTGGTATGCTCTAATATGAGTTACTTTTCATTTGGTCATGATACAATTATTTGTTCATGAAATTTGAACCCTTCAACATTATTTATGTGTTAACTTAGTAATCACATTAGTTAGATATGATGATATTCTCAGTGATAGTTTTTAAAAGCAAAGGCAGTCCAATGTTTTTGAATGTGACTGATTTTGAGTTGACTAAAACTGCCATTTTATATGGGATAGTTCAATAGACATTGAAAATTTATGCTGTTGTTTTGTCTATTTCTTTGTCATGTGAGTGCATTGAAAGTACTTAAAAACACGGAAAACCCATGAGCCCCGGGGGGCTACGCCCCCCCTTGTCCCCCCACCAGGGCACTGCCCTGGACCTAGCTGGGTGCCAGCGGCCCCCAGACCCCCGGCTAAATTTTCAGATAATTTCACTTTGGTCAAATCACATCCCTGATCTTTTCCTTGCCAAATGTTCAGTCTCGTTACCCCGGTCCATAAGGTCTACCAGCATTTGTCTCAGCTCAGGGTGTTCGAAGTGTACCGGAATGTTGTGTTAGTTCAAAATAATATACATTGAGCTGCATTGTCTCCATTAGTACCTACCAAAACATCTGCACATTGTTTGCGTGGACATGCCAGGCCACGAGGGTACGAGCCGCACCAACACGGAGGATTATTCCATCGTGGGGCAGGCCAGGAGGATTCATCAGGTGAAGAAAATACAAATGAGCAGCCGCTTCCATGTTTCCCCTCTAAACATCCCTTTTGGTGCCTCCTTCTTCTCAGTTTGTGGAAACCGTTCGCTTAAACCGCAAAGCTTTCCACGTGGTTGGGACCTCCATGGGGGGAAATGTCGCTGGGGTGTACGCCGCCACCTACCCCAATGACATTTGCAGCATGACGCTCATTTGTCCAGATGGTGTGTGTGTGTGTGTGTGTGTGTGTGTGTGTGTGTGTGTGTGTGTGTGTGTGTGTGTGTGTGTGTGTGTGTGTGTGTGTGTGTGTGTGTGTGTGTGTGTGTGTGTGTGTGTGTGTGTGTGTGTGTGTGTGTGTGTGTGTGTGTGTGTGTGTGTGTGTGTGTGTGTGTGTGTGTGTGTGTGTGTGTGTGTGTGTGTGTGTGCGTGCGTGCGTGTGCGCGCGTGCGTGCGTGTGCGCGCGTGCGTGCGTGTGTGCGCGCGTGCGTGCGTGCGTGTGCGCGCGTGCGTGCGTGCGTGCGTGTGCGCGCGTGCATACGACATTGTGAGGACCAAAAGACGTCCTTAACCAGCAGATTGAGGACATTTTGGCCAGTCCTCACAACTCAAGACCTCTTTTTGAGGGTCAAGACTTGGTTTTAGAGTTTAGGTTTGAATTAGGTTATGGTTGTGGTTAGGGTAAGGAATGGGGGGAGGCAATCATTTTTTATGGTTAGGGGGAGGGGCTAGGTAATGTCAATTATGTCAACGGATGTCTTCACAATTATATAAGTATGTTTTGTCTCCATCTCTCTATTACTAAATACATTAACATTGAAGTATTCCGAAAAAAATACTAAGAAACTGGGGGGTAACTTTGGAAGTTTTTTTTTTTTAAAATAGTATATTTTCAAATTCAAATACTACCAAATAATATCACTTTAAAATAATATTTTGTTCATAAAGGAAACTTCAGCTGTAAAGAAAAAAAAAAAAGTCGTAAAGTGGAAGTCAACCTTAAACATTTCTTGACAATAATATGTCTCACTAGTCTAAACATGACATTCTGAATAACTCAATGAAGCAACCCGCCTTATCTTATTCTCTTATATTCTGCTGCCACCTGCTGGCCGTTTTTTGTAATAACTACCATTGCCTTAAGCCACCTCTTCATGTCAGAAACTGTATCAAAGCCTTCTGTATGCTCTAGCATTTTAAAAAAAAAAAAAAACTAGAGCGGTCAAACAATTACATTTTTTAATCTGCATTAATACATGATTAATGTGATATTTTTTGTGATTTATTAATTAGCTGACTAAAAAAAAAAAAAAAAGTATAAAAACGTTTTTTTACGACTGAAGATGACATCACACTTAGCTCAGCTTCAGAAAACAGATGAGCTGTGATTGGTTGTCTAAATATGGTATTACATGAGTTATGAAGCCAAATCCATCCATTTTTGGGGGCGGCCATTTTGCCACTTGCTGTCGCCTGAAGATGACATCACACTTGCTCAGGGCTGAGGCAACGACCAATCACAGCTCACCTGTTTTCTGAAGCTGAGCTGTGGTTGGTTGTTACCTGAGAAACCGTGATGTCATCTTCAGTCGACAGCAAGTGGCAAAATGGCCGCCCCCCTGAGATGGATAAAACCGGCTGCATTTTGCAATATCAACCAGAATAACATATTTAGAGCAGTGGGGGCTTCATAGAACATATTATTGTCAAAAAAAGAGTTGACTTCCTCTTTAAATTCAAATTTTGTTAACATCTGAACAGTTACTTGAGTAGATGTAGCCGCTTACTACCCACCTGGTGTTGTTTGCATGCAAAACAGTCACAATCCTATCATCCTTCGCACAAATAGTGTGATGATGGTGTTTCTTATCAATGGTGGAAGGTATCAAGCATCCATGTGAGAGCAAGTTCGATAATCATCTGCAAGATCTGGAACGTAGCAATTACACGCTGAATATCCCGCTCATCCCAACCACGCCGGAGGAGATGGAGGACATGTTCAAACTGTGTTCGCATGTTCGCTTTAAGATACCGCAACAGGTCAGCTTCAGCTTCAGGAAGATCTTTCATACAGTGTTCCAAATTTGCATCATCTCAAGCCGTGCGGGTCGTCTTGTCTAGATCCTTCAAGGACTCGTGGACGTCCGAGAGCCTCACAACTCTTTTTATGAAGAAGGTTAGTTCATTTCAATTCTTTAGTTTCGCTTCATCATCATAAAGAAACAACATCGTTATAATTGTATTTGCTTTTGTTAAACAGTGTTTCTGGAGATTGTGAGTGAGAAATCCAGATATGCGCTGCAGGAACACTTGCATCTCATTACTGCACCTGTACAGGTGTTGTGGGGCAAGCAGGACCAGGTACAGAAAATGATGTGGACCATCAAGTCCAGCCTGCTTAGTTTGACATGTCCCTGTATTGTCTCTCAATACTGATTACATGCTAGAGGACACATTCAAACACCAGAAACTCTATTTTCAAGCTTCATGAGTTACTGACTCAACAATTTTCAGCCTGTGAAATATTTTTTGCAGCCCCTCAACAGTGCGATGCTTTTCTAACTGAAGAAAAAAAAATCAAATCCCATAAAACCGAGTGCTGTGCCAACATTGTCTGATTTATTCAACTTTGGAACTCTATTTGTATTTATGTGGTCTATTTAACTATTTGCAGGGATGTGATTTTTCCGCTAATTCGCGGAATTCCGCTTTTTTTATCCCCCCCCCCAAAAAAAAAATCGATTTTTTTTTTTTTTTTTGTAGTTCATTGTGTATGCACATGACTCCGACAGATAACATCTTCTGCTATAACAAAGACATTTGTGGTATGCTCTAATATGAGTTACTTTTCATTTGGTCATGATACAATTATTTGTTCATGAAATTTGAACTCTTCAACATTATTTATGTGTTAACTTAGTAATCACATTAGTTAGATATGATGATATTCTCAGTGATAGTTTTTAAAAGCAAAGGCAGTCCAATGTTTTTGAATGTGACTGATTTTGAGTTGACTAAAACTGCCATTTTATATGGGATAGTTCAATATACATTGAAAATTTATGCTGTTGTTTTGTCTATTTCTTTGTCATGTGAGTGCATTGAAAGTACTTAAAAACACGGGAAACACCCATGAGCTCCGGGGGGCTTCGACCCCCCCCCCCCCACCCCCCTTGTCCCCCCCACCAGGGCACTGCCCTGGACCTAGCTGGGTGCCAGCGGCCCCCAGACCCCCGGCTAAATTTTCAGATAATTTCACTTTGGTCAAATCACATCCCTGTATTTGGAAATAGAAATAGATAACTAATAGATAAATAAATAAATAACGTTATTATAAATAAAGATTGGTGCACATACAGATCATTCTCACCATAAAGTGTCATCATCTTTTGGGCTCTTAGTAAAGCTCTGTTCTCAAAAAGAAATCAACTCAATTTTAAATCAAGTTTTCAAGTGATTGACAGGTGATTCTAGGTGGCATATGACAACTTGGGGCAAACCATTCTGGTATGGGGGAGATGCTGTTTTTTAGGATACCGAAATTGAATAGCCTACTATATAAAATTAATTTGATCAATTTATATTCTAAAATATTTACATATACTTTTTAGATATATTTTAGGCCTCTTTTTGAGTACCTTGAAAAGCGCTATACAAAATAAATGTATTATTAAAATCTTACGTACCCCCTGGAGTGCCTTCACCCCCATTTGAGAACCACCGATTTACAACAATTGTTTAAAAAAAAAAATAATTTGCAGTGTCAGGCAAGGTTTTAATTAGTATCTGTCAGCTGTATTCCCGAGAGTCCAAAAAACAGGTTCATATCAGCATAAATATGTCTATATTTTTTTTAAATGTTTCCCACCCCAGGTGGTGGATGTATCCGGAGCCGCCGTCATCACAGGAATCTTGCCAGGCTGCAGAGTGGAGCTGCTGGAGAACTGTGGCCACTCTGTGGTGCTGGAGCGGCCTTGCCGCACAGCCAAACTCATCCTAGAGTTCATCATCCTGCAGCAAGAAGCAAGAGGCGGCACAAAGAAATCATCCTGACATCAAATCGTGGATGTGTGTGTGTGAGCGACTTCACTGCTCCCTTGTTTAAGAAATAATAGGAAGAAACTATATGGGGATCAAAGTTAGTTTATTGTGGTGCTTGATTGGAGTGGAGAGCACTGTGCAGTTATCAGGCATTACGGTAATTTTCAATTTATAATTTCAATTTTCTAATGAGTTCTATGAATACAGATGATTGGAGTTTTAGTAAGTAGGTAGCACGGTGTTGTAACGGTTAGCATCTGTGCCTCATGGTTTTGGCGTTCTGGGTCCGAATATTGGCGGCCCACAGACAGACCTTGGACCGGTCCCCACACGCACAAATGGACTCATAACCATTTACACTCACATTCAGACAATATTAAAAATAATAATGTAATTGGGAATGGATCTGGTGGAAACCTTAGCAAGCAAAGGGAGAACATGCAAACTCCACAAGGGAAGGACCAGGTGTGAACCCTCATCTTTACACAAATAAATGCAGATACCTGAAAAATTGTTTTCCTAAAACTCAATACTTTGTTACCAACTTACTTCCCACCACTGCCCAGAAATTAGCAATGTATCTAAATTGGGCTGCTTGATTATGAAGAAAATATAAATCACGATTAATTTGACTCTCCAGCGTGCCCCGGGTCGCGAGTCGCACTGCACAGTTGCTAAAGCCGGTATTGGCTGTCCTAAATTGTTTCGCACACACACGTTCAATTTGGACTAGTGTTGTTCCGATACGATTCCGATACCCAGTCTTGCAGTATCGGTCGATGTCGATACCGTACCCAAACCTAAGTTGTTTTTTTCCCCCCCGCATGGAAAAGCTGCCCTGCCATTGGTTCAGGGCATTGAAGGGCCAATCGGACATCTCGGCTCGGCATGCAGTGAACACGTCACACGTCAGCGAATGTCGCGCAAGACGCCGCATACAAAGTCCGATATTAGCGTCGCAAATAATGCGTGCTAAGTTAAAGTGGCTTTTTACACGTGCAGAAGAAGAATGTCTGCCTCTGCATTTCATTTGGGCACTTCAACATACATCAGAACTCATACTCGCATTTCGGTTGCCTTCCGATGCAAGCGAAAAGAGCATCGTGGCGTGTGATCATCATTAAAGGTTGCAGACAATCCTCATCAACTGCTCCTGCTCTTTAAAGCGCCACAGCAAGTTTATTGGAAGTTTGTTTGTACAAATAAATAAAAACGTTTGGAATTGAATTCTAATTGACGTGCCGGTCGGCAATCCTCTTGGAGCGTCGCAGAACGATTTCCTCTCCCTGCCGCCGTTTCACGCTGGTCCCGATTGGCTGAGGCAGTTTGGCGCTTTGCGCCTGCGACGCGGCGGCCTTCGCACGTCTGGCAGCTTTCGGTCGCCCTGTGGCGCCTCCTGCAGGTTTGGACTGGTCGGACACAATCTGCGGTCCTGCAGCTGCTTTGGGAATGGTCGCCTTGGTAGGTGATTTTTGGCCTTTGGCTTTGCTCGCTCTTGTGTCCTTGTTGGCCGCTTTCCTGCCGGTGGGCAGACCCGCCTTCCACGCCGCTACGGGCGGAACCGCCTCCCGTCTGGCCAACTATTTCAAGCGTTTGGATGTTAGAGTGAAAATAAAATTCAAGAGTTGAAGCCAAGATGGCTACTCGCCTCCAGTTGAGCCACTTTACATTTCAGTTCAGACCATTCTCTCATTATTTCCTGAACCTAAAAAAAATAAAAAATAAAATAAATAGAATTAAAAGAGCTTTAATTGTTCATCAACAATGTGTATTATTTAGCGCCATCTGGGAAAAAATAAATAAATATATAAATATATAAAAATTGTAGGTCTAGCACTCACCAATTACATTACATATGTCGGCACTGCGCCAGACATGTTTCACCCACCGCCATCTTTCTGCGCCGCCGGATACCCGAAGGAGAATAAGCAGTAGTTGCACAGTTTGTGTCGAACCCGATGGGTCAACTGCCGCTCACCTTTCTCAGTTGGGACCTGCGGGTGGTCTTGGCCGAGCCCACTGAGTCGGGTTCACACGGCTCGTCTGGCGCCGTTTTGCCTCATCGCTAGCTTTTTCCACACTTGCCGCGCCAGCTAATTCCTGCTAGTGTTGTTGCCAGTCGCTCGTGCTCGCCAGGTTGCTTGCACTCCCACTAACTAATTACTAGTTGGCTTGCAAATTGTGGTCTTTTCTGAGGTGCCATAGTGTGTGTGTGTGTGTGTGTGTGCGCGCGTTTCAAAATGGTTGCATTCTATTAGTGAACCACTAGATGGCACTAAATTCTACCCAGCGTTTGTTTTTGCCCTCACCTGCCCACCACCAAATTGTTCCGCCAGCTGTTCTCTCTCCTTTGTGTCCACCTTTTTCCTGAGTGACACCAAAGGATGGAATTTTCCATAAATAATGACATGTAACGACCGCAAGTTGAGATGAGGTCCAAACATACCGATTAGTCGTCTTCTTCTTCCGATTGACTGCCTGCTGCTGCTGCTTATCTCCGTCTTGGGTCAGCGTGGCCAGCAGTGACTCGAACTCCAGCTCAAACCCTTTGACCGAAGACATCAGAGCTCCAAACAACTGCTGTTGGTGCTTTATAAGCTCCAAGCATGTGGAAAACTGACAGTCAGAAGACATTTTAAGCAGTTTCACATTTTCCCAGCACAAACACTCAACTTTTTCACATCCGTAAAGCAACAAAGTATTCTTTGGAAAGCTGATTGATGGGTTGCTTGTTGATACACTTTGCCTCTAACTACGGGTGGTTAAGTCAATATCCTTGATATTGACGGGATTGAAAATGTGGATGAAATTCGCATCGTTCTGGAAGCTGCTCTCTGTAACAATTTGCCTAACGAATTCTTTACAATAGGCTTTGACCATTTTTGAATTAAAAAGTTTCAAAATGGAACATTCTGTGCTCGGTAGCTTGAATGTTTTGTGTATTTTTTCATTTCCAACATTTGGAGCAATTTCATGTGGCATTTTTAGTTTCCAAAAGAGGGATTTAAAGGCTTATTGAACTCCAATGTTGAAAATGAATGAGGCAAGTTTGATATTTTCTGCTCACCATGGAGAAGAACTCCATTTTAGTTTAAAAAAAGGGGGAGGCAGCGCCCTCTGCTGACAGGAGAAAAAAAATGATTAGCAATGGAAGAAAAAAGTTGGCACTGTGGCTAATAAACACACAAAAAAACTACACATTTGTATAATGGTATTGTGAAGTGTTAATAACACTGGAATGTTAACACATTCATAATAATGGTTAGATTTATCTTTATGACAAGAACTTCGAAAGAAACAAACAAAACTCATAAATGGTCATGAATAAGCTGTAGTAAAAATAATAATACAAATCATAATTAAAGGAGGCTATTGGGGAGTCGACGTATTCCGAGCAGCCGGTGTGAAAAAAAAATAAAAAAATCAATCAATCAATGTGTATGCAATGTCGAGTTGGCATTGCGCGTCGTCCGCTCACCTCCTCAAGATCAGCTTGCACGTTCTCCAAGACCTTGACATCTTTTTGCAGGACCTCCAGCATTCCCTGAAGAGCGCACAGACAAATTGGTTTCCCCGACGTGTGCATCCGCATCACTTCACTGGAAACCCACCTGGAGCTGCTTGACTCGTTTTCCCACTTGCATCATTCTCATGAAGTCCAGGTCAGCCGCCGTTAACCGATAGCCCTTCATGCCATTCACCAGCGAGTCAGCGTAGCCTGCAAAACCTTAAGAGAAGGCACACGTTTCAGCATCCCGCCCACCAAGATGTCCAAACATACATCTAACAGATTTTTTTATTTAAATCGATCGAAGTGATAATAATATGAATCACTGGAAATGGAAAATCTCACATTTAGTGACAGCTTTTCCCGCACTGCCCCCACCCCTTTTTTTTTTTTTAAAGAAGTTAAAACAAGAAATAAGGACAATTACATCCTTACAATGTAAAGTAAAACAAAAACCTGCACCACTCTACATAAAACAATTGACATAACAATAGAATGTGAGCGCAGCAACAACAATTGTAGTTTACAAACGTCTCAATAAATATCAAGATCCATACATGTCAACCCATAAGGTTTGTCCGTATTTCTTACGGATTTTTACGTGTTGCAAAAGCATACGGGCGTATTTGGAAATGAATACGGATTTAACTGTTTTCATGAAAATAATAATATTAGTATATATTGCTTACCCTTTTTAAATTGATTTAGTATTTACTGTCGGCTACGTGCTACACGTGTGCATAAGCTCGATTTAAACAACAACCGGTCACAAAATCTCGTCTATCGCGCGAGACTTCTAACAGTTTCCTGACATGCGCAGTTAAGAAATTTGTGTTAGCGCGAAAATTGCGAGTCGTTCGCAGTGGTTGAGAAAATGGGGGACAGGCCGGCCAAAAAAACAAGATACACCGGACGTTTTCGTTGGGAATGGACGGATTTATTTAAGGTAATTCAGTGGTGTCCAAACTCGGTCCTCGGGGGCCGGTAGTCCCGCAGGTTTTGGATATTTCTCTCCTCCAACACAGCTGAAGCTCATCAGCAAGCTCTACTAAGCCTGATAACAATCCTGTTGATTGAAACAGGTGCGTTGGAGCAGGGAAACCTCCAAAACCTGCAGGACTACCGGCCCCCGAGGACCGAGTTTGGACACCACTGAGGTAATTGGTCCGTCAAAACTTGGAGAAGAGTATGCATCATGTTCGCTTTGTTGACGGGACATTAAGGTTGCGGCATCTGGCATTTACGATGTCAAAGAACATTTGAAATCAAAGTTGCACGAGAGAAATGTGAAGCAACAAAAAAGTCAAGCGTCCATGATAAAATTTTGATTAAAATTGATTCACCTTATGATGCCAGATGGCAGTCACTGTGATATTTAGAAATCTGTTTTTTCTTTGTGCAATAAAATGTCATTTGGAACAAGATACTGTCAATGTCTTCATATAAGAAAGAAAGTAAGGTAAGATTAATGTTACTGCATGAAACAGCTTTAGTATTGATAAAACTGACATAAGGATTTTTATGGGAAAATAAGGATTTTATGGGTTTGTAATACAGGTGGGACCAAATTAGGGTTGACATGTATGAAGATCAAATTCCATGGTATCCATATTTGTCTTATTTGGACAAACCCTCCTCAAGAAACATGCATGATTAAGTAAAAAAAAAAAAAAAAAAAAGAAAAGAAAACGATGATCGATTTTTTTTTTTTATGCTATAGACATGCATGTTTTGAGGAGCACGCTCGAAAACGACGCACCTGGTTTTGTGTCCGAAGCGTTGAATGTCAACAAGTTTGTCGCAGCAGGATCCCGGCTGTCCCCCTTTGGATCAAAGTCACACACAGGTCACGAGGTCACCACCCGAGCTTAACCGAGCATGAAATTCAGACAACACGCACGAACCTCCGCGTTGTGACGGGATGCCACAATTGGACTTTGTTCCTCCTTGATGGAAAAGTCCAAGCGTTTCTTCACTGCGGTCAAAGGCGGCGTCCTCGGCAGTTGCCGGCCACTTGGGATGACGTGAAAAGACCCACTCAACATTTTCAAATCATTGGCAGCCATTACGGAGGTTTCAGGGGGTTTGGAGCTCCTGCTAAAAGTGGGCCTCGTCCCCTCCTGCCCCTCTAATGGCGCAATTGGCTGCACCTGGGTTGGGGGCGCAACACTGCCTGCCGGCCACCAGGGGGCGACACAGTTGTGGAATTTTGTGCTTCAGGAATGTCTAATGAGCATTTTTGGGTGCGTTCCGGACTACTACTTGCCTTACATGACAAATTTTAGATTCAGATCATTTCAGTGTAAATCTATTAATTTGAGCTAGCAACAGTGAGCTCAAGATAAAAGAGAATAAAAACAAAAGAAAAAAGGTGTTGATATTTGCATAAAGTGATGTCACTTCCCATCAAAGGCACATCTACGTCACCTGATGGCCACTGCCGAGCTTGAGATGACTGCTTTCAAACTTTGTCAAACATTCAGCACTGCAATTCATGCTCCTTAAAATAAAAGGTCCGATGGTTCAGCTTGCGTTTGAGGGTCGCGAGCTGAAAAGGCTAAAAGTGTCAACAAGGCAGACAAAGGGAACAGGTTGAGAAAAGCAAGACATTCCGCATCCATGAGCATATTGAAGATGTTTGTTTGACGTTGTCCGCTGCAAGAAGGACCCACTGCACATCTCTTCTCTTCTCCAGGCAAACGAGCAGCTTCAGTGACTGGCGGCTGTCATTGCAACGCTCCACTGACAGATTGAGGAAATCTCTCCTCCCTCATTCCAATCTTAACCCGGAAGGAAATGACTCATGTCATATTCATTCCTCAACCAACTTGATACTGTACTGTCAACAACTTTTGCCACGCAGCATCATCCAGACCGCACTGGAATTGTGATTTTTATTGTATTTAAAATCCATCTATCCATCCATCGCCACCGTCCTGCCCGTTTTCCACGTCTCTCTCCTCCGACACAGCTGACTCAACTGATCAGCTCATCAGCAAGCTCTGTAGAAGCCCGATAACGATCTTGTTCATCAATCAGGTGTGTTGATGGAGGGAGACGTGGAAAACAGCGTCTCTCGAAGACCAGGGTTCCCTACCCCTCTAATCTAATCTAATCTATGAGGCTGCAGTTTTAACAGCGTGCCACACCTTCGGAGGTGCCATGGAATCTTGTGTCAACCTGCATCATGAAGGCACAAATATGGCCTGCATGACACTTCCTAGTTGCATCACACGTTAACATCAACACTCTTATATGCATACAGTTGAATGTAAAGGGCACGTTGAGCCCAAGGAAATGCGATGACGTCACTACCATAATGAATATGACAAAGATCAGTAACATTTTACACTCAAAAGGACACCATTTTGCAAATATAATTGATTGACTTTGTGACTGTGAAATCTATGCTATGTGCATCGAATGTGAATTCCTGCAATGAAACGACCATCCAAAAAAACAAGTCTTTACTATTCAATGTATTAATGACTCAGATTGCGTTCCAAAACTTTTTTTTTCTAAAATGTGTCACCATGCCGTGGCCAGTGAGTATACATCCAATTTAAAAGATGTGACTGATGACTTTGTGAGATTTTTTTGGAACAAGGTGAACAATAAAAGAAACTAGAAAAATTCCTGCGGAAATTTTGAATGGGACTGCTGACTCTTGTAAATGAGCTGAACAGTTTAAAATTTAAACGACTGGAATCGGTCAAGAAATGTGGAAGTTAACCATAATCAACATCAACTAAAAGTATCTTACTGTCCCTTTAAGAAAAATGCGAATTCACGCACACACATTTGACTTGGAGACGTCACGCACCCACATTCCATTGATATTGTATGAGAGACGCACAACTCGAACAAAAGCCTCTCACGACTTAACGGTTCAAGATGCAGATTCAAGAAATGTCTCGTTAGAACGGCAAGGGTTTGGGGAACGCGAGCATGCTCTCACTTTTTTAATCGGATGAAAAATACCCAAATGAGAGCAGGTTGAAAACTTAGGATTTATCAGAAATGAAGAGGAAAAAGGAGGCGAATTTAACATGGAAAAGATAGGCGCGTTAGTCCGACTTCTCCTCGCTTAAAGTGAAAATAAAGGTACTAAATCACACCTTAGCCAAATAAAAGTTAGTTTGTCTGAAAGAAGAGACTTGTCACTACAAAATGTGAGAATTTGATGTCTAGTGAGCAAAGATTGTGGCCATGGTGACGAGTTGAAGTGAAACTTTTGACTTTTGGAAATATATTTTTTTGGTTCCCGCCACTCAAAGCCTAATTGCCCGAGAAGGCTATTTCACTCACTGTCTTTGAACCCGCACAGGGGGGAGAGCTTTCATTCCTTAAAATAAATTTCGACACTGAGCTAAAGATGGGAAAAATTGCTACAAAATGAGCTAAAATTCATATCGGCCGGTCAACGTATGCGCGCGCAGCGTGTCTTGGAAAAAGGTGCTTTATCTGTAATTTGTTCCCCCTTTCTCCATTCATTTCCTATGGGACTTTTTTGGGAGTTTTTTGGGAATTGCGTCGCCATGGTAACTCGGAATTCCTAGAAAAGTAATGCCGCACCGAGTCAGATCGAGCCGCATCGTTTGATACCTCATTTGTCCCGGCGCGATCTACGGTACGGGCCGCATTTTTGCGGAAAAATCTGGGGATTTTCTAGGGTGGAGAGTAATATGTGTTGCTTTCAGCTGTCGCATAACTAATACTAAATCCATATCTGTGAGTGCATCAAGTTGACTTTGGGAAAGGCAGCCTGTTCGCTGCACAGGGCAGGTGTTCGCTAACTAACTATCTTTAACCTGCCAGTCCCGCATGTTTCGTGGCACTCCAGGAACTTGAAAGGCGAGCATTGAGTCGTAAATACTTCTGCTTTTAAACTCCGTACTGCCGTCATGCCGCAGAGGAGAGGACGAGAGGAAAGGCTGGTTGGTGCCTGGTACTCGGTCAAATCGGATTGTGATCACGTTTTAGCGCTCGTATGGCAATCGTGCACAAGGGCCGCCGCAAGGTGCAGCTATTGCGCACGCACGCACCAACACCGAAAGGACGGAGACGCGTTGACACTAAGTCTGGACTCCTCGAGAGGTCTGAGATGTTTATTCATCGGTTTGGGATGGGGTGAGGCGCTTAGCGTTTCTCCATCGCGGTTGTGACGTTGAGGAATGTCAGCGCCGGCTTTCAATGTGTCAAGCCTCAAAACTCCACAAAGGTTGAGCAATCAAACAGAATGTCATGTGAGAAACAAAAGGAAAAATGCTAACGTGAATAATTAACGTGCAAAATACAAAAGATAATTGTAAAAGATCTGGACAGAACAACAGCAGAAGGAAGACATCAAGCAAAAATCCAAGAGTTTAACGCCTTGAGGTTTTCTGCATTCAGTGCTAACGTGACCGACGACATTTCATTGATGACATCATTGACTTTTTTTTCAGTTTTCCACTTGCTTTGCCTCCAGTTTAGCTGGATGCTTTTGCCACTCCTGTGATGGAGACGCCACAGTGTTCAAAGTGAAGAATGCTCATTTACGTTTCCCCCCCAGAAAAGCGTCTCTACTGAATATATTCGTCCGTGCCCTCCGACCCAAGCATCAGATCAGGTCTTGCCTCTCCTCGGGGACTGCTGAGGCATTGAGATTCAGTCAAAGTCATATGGTAGCGTCATAGCCGTGTGTGTGTGTGTGTGTGTGTGTGTTGAGGGGGGGGGGGGGGGTGGCAGCCATGGCTGAAGGTGTCAGAAGGCAGCCTGGTTTAAATTTAACTGGCTGATATCTGCATGGCAGGTCCTCCTCTCCCTCTCCCGCTCTCACACTCACACACTCACACACACACACACACACACACGCACACACACACACACACGCACACACACGCACACACACACACACACACACACATGCCCAGACAGCATCGTGCTCACACAGACAGACTTAGCCTTGGACAGCATCGCGCACGACACATACAGCTGCAGACTTCCTCCTTGGGACCACCTGGATCGTACGAGGAGCGGTCGAGGACCTAGCGAACGAGTGACCGTCGCACTGGGCGGGCAGAAAGCATTCGACATTGAGGGCAAACGCGAGGCATCCCGGGAGTCCGCCTCGCCTCTGCAGCATCGCAGCAGCAGCACAGTTAGCGCTTGGTCGCTTAGCTACGAGAGGTAAGACCGGAGGGGCGTGTGCACGTGGGATCTGTCCACCAGAAATGCTTTGACACCTAATGAGAAAAATCACCTTAAGTAGCTTCATTGGATTACGGGCCGCACCAGAGACACATTTTTCTTTGATTTGTCATTTCTTTTGGTCCTGTAATGAGATTAGAACGCAATGAGGTCCAAATTGAGGAAATGATATGGTCACCTTTGGACTAATGCTGATGCCAGCGGAAGCAGATCTTGCACTGGCAGCTCACGTCAAAGCTGCGGCGACAACGCGTGCAAAGAAAGCAGTCCTTGCCGACGGATGCCGACGGATGCCGACGGATGCCGGCTGCACACGGCCAGCAAACTTTCACTTTGTATTTTTCCACTATGTTGACGTGATGAGGATCAGCACAGGTTAGGCTTGTTTTGGAAATGATTGCAGGGCTGGATTTCCCAAACAAACTTCTCTTTATGTAGCCCGATTGGCATTTGTGCTTTAAGAGTTCAACAACTTTACTCCTTGAAAAGGAAAAAGAAAAAAAGGCATCAAAAGTGATGCAGCGTTAAAGCACAGGTGTCAAACTCGGGGCCACCATATTATTGGGGGGGGGGCACCCGTTCACTAAAGTGGGTCTACTTTGTGTTGCTTCCTAAATGGATTTTCATCTTGGCAGAAAACTTGCACATGAATTGAATTAGCTTTTTTGTTTATTGCTATTATGTTAATATTACGGTACAAGTCATTTCTTTTTGTTTTCAAAAATTGAACACATCCAACAATAGTATTGATTTGGGTGTAACTATTTTTCATTTCTTATCGCAAACTCAATTTCTTGTTGAAAATATATAAAATAACAAAGAACTGCAACGACAAATGTGTATAAGTAAAAAGACAGCATTATGCATTTGCATCATTTTTTACACTCGAGACGCTTTGAAACTATACAAGCGACGTGTTAGCAATATTTGGGTGGATTTGGTTGATGACTACAAGTGAGGCTTTGATCTAATGAAGCGCGTCTGACAACAGCGTCTGATAACGGGCAGCGAGCGAGTCAGCGCCTTTTGGTGCCTCGAATCTGCAGCAACAGATCGATGGAGTGACTTTAACATGCGAACGCCGGCGAGTTGTACGGAGAGCTGCCGAGATGGTTTGAATGCCGGAGGCCTGTTTTGAATTTGCGACGCATCCATGAGCAACTAATGACTTATTGTCTCGGATTCTTTCACTCAGCATGTGAAACCTCATCGTCAGAATAAAACGTCGCGTATTCGACTCCGAGCAGAAACTGTTGTCGCATGAAGACGGACTCAAGTCCTTTGGAGGAAATGCTCTTAAGAGATAACGTGTCAAGCGCTGAAAGGAGTGCAGGCCAAAAGTGCATCTTGCTGCTGAGTGACACTTTGGGGGTTGTCGGCCACAGATTGTTCAAGCGCTTTGAGCTCCTCCACTTGGACGGCGGATTACGAGGCCTGCCTGCTTAAGAGCTTTTGTGTTGGATTTCTCAATGGGGACGGTCCAAATGTGGCGCCCGAGGCTGCGGCGGATTTTACCACAGTAGAAATGTGGAATTCTTCCATTGCATTTGCCGATTGGGGAGCACAATTGCGTTGATTGTCAAACAAACACTCATTTCTGGAGGCAACGAGGCCATGGCGAGGTCGAGCGGTCCAAATCTGAGCGCGGAACGAGGGCCAGATGGTACACGCCGACTTGTTCGGGCTCCCTAGATCCGGTTTCACTCACAGAATAGCTCTGGGAGAAGAGCACTATTTATACTCGGCCGGTGTTGTCCAACATTAGCTTTGCTCCCAACTTGACCTGCGGTCCGAGCAGTCCAAATAAGTCCAATGAAGTTAGCAACCATCACGCTGGACTACAGATTGGAACTAGACAAGGTTACAGGATGGAACTAGACAAGGTTCAAATGGATTGTAGTACACTCGAAAGCTAAACCATAATAAGACACATCTCTTAGTCAAGCCAATCAGGATTAGGGGTGGGCTGTTTCGAGAGGTGACAAAAGTGCTCACACCCTGTACTTCAGCATAGAAAAGGGCAAAAGAGTACTGCAGTCATTTAAAAAATGAAGCTCTAAGCTATTTTTTTTTAATTGATTTGTTGGATTTAAAAAATAATAATAAAAAAAAGGAGAGCAATGATGATGTTAAATCGAATGAACAATACTGAGCTCTCCTGTATAAAAAAATAAATAAAAAATAAATAAAATAAAAAATAAAAAATAAAAAATGAAGCTCACGCAGGATCAAACGAGCAACAAAATTTTTCGCGACACGTTTGAGTACGTTTTCATATATTTGCATTCCAGGCATGAAAAAAATGCACGTGTTCAGACAAAAGGTGCTTGAAAAAAAACATTTTTGGACCAGAATAATAGTCAGTCAGGTGGGATTGCCAGGTGGGCACTTGCGTCAACGGCAATGAGAAGGACCGTCGTCTGTTCTCATCCCGATCAACCGACGTCAACCTGCTTCAGTCCGTGCATTTTTTTCCCGCGGCATTCAGCACTCACGAAAGGTGGGCGACGTCATTGCGGGAATCGCGATTGGCGCAAGTGCCCGTCGCTACAAGAACACTTGAGTCCATATGCTGTGAACACACAAAGTTGTCATGAAGTTTACTAACAACTTGTGGCTCGTTCGCAATTTGTAAAAGAGTTGCCAGATGCAGCTTTAAAAAGGAAATGCTAGAGGAAATCTACCAAACCATTTTTTCTTTTCTTTGCTGTCAATTTGCGAAAATGTGAGAGAGCCATTCTAAATTTTGTGATGTCATTTACACCTAGCATTCACTCCTCTTTTTTTTGGACTGGCATCGTTGCCTCGCGGTGTGTTGATTGTTGTCACGGAGACGCCCCTGACAAAGACCAAAGGTGCTCTTATAGAGCAGCGTTGACTGGAGCCAACTAAGACTTTACATTTTTGAATGAACGAAGGCATTTATTATACTGATTCTAATCTCTTGTGCAAGAAAGATTTTCAACTTTCATTCTGCTGTTTATATTTTGTGTTGCACATCACAAATCACAAACCTCGCACACACGGCGACATGTAAAACTCAGTGATGTCCGTTTGAATGGGTTGGGAGGGAGTTTGCTCAAGGGCACCTCGGCAGTCCCCATGAAGCAGATGAGCATTTTTTTCTATTTTTGGGACATTTTGTCCACTGCGGTGTGAACTGCCACCCTGTGGTTCCAAAGCTCAAGTCTTTTCAGATGAGCTTCGACTTGAATTGGACTCAATTGAACTCAAAACAATTCATCAAGCGACATGATGGCTATTTTGATAAGCTGCTGCATCACAGTTTATGATAAAGCTAAATTCTTTGCAATGTGTCAACATTTTGGGGTGGTTTAAGGGTCGGGCAGCAGTCAAATGACATATTTTTTACATTCCTCGGAGAATGGCGATCAGTAAAAAAACAACGACAAAAAACGCAGATTGTGTAAAAGCCTAATCAGTCGTAGCTCCGACCGGCTGGCGACCAGTCCCGGGCGTACTCCACCGCACGCTCAAATTCAGCCTCCGACAGGCTCATATTCACCACTGACCTCTTGTGGATGGATATGAGTTGTGGTGGTTGTAGGATTGACAAACGTTCCAACTTATTTTTGAGATATAGCAATGGCCGCTAAAAGAAAATGGACGACAGGCCACAAACGGTCACAAAACGGTCACAAACGGTCACAAACGGTCCCCGGGCTGTTTCTGTATGAGCAATGCAGCTTGGATTGCATGCGGCGCCGCCTTCATTAAGTTGAGCTTTCAGAACATTGCTAACAGCAGCTAACAAGCCAAACGTGTTCATGGCGAGTGGCTCAAGGGAGCCGTGACCTTGTCATCCTCATCATGCGCACGCATGCTATCATCAGACAGAAGGAAGCAAGTCCGGCAGATGAGGTGACAGATTGCTGACTGTGGCATCAAGCCAAGTCCCGCCTAATCTACTGTCAGGCCTTAATTGGGGGTTAAAGCCCATAAAGTAGGATGCGTACAATTTAATCCGCACAAAGAGTCCTTATGGTCCCTACAAGGACCCTGACTCTTTGCTCTATAGCTTTGTATAAACCCGTGGGGGCGCATATCACATGCTATTGTCAAGAAGGTTTTGGATTGGACTTCCTCTTGAAGTGCGCTGGAAACAAGCACGCTCCATTCAACAGGTTGCGGCCACTTCAGGCTGAAATTGATCATATGCTGCCCTCTGCTGGGCGGTTGCTTAAGGTGCGTGCTTCCATCTGCACACGCGTTCCTCACGGTCTCATTTGTGTGCTGCTGCTGCTGCTTCAACAGAACCAAATGAGTGGGACGTTTAGCGCCTGATCAGGGTCCGAGCGGCCACATCATTTTATGGGGCCCATCAAGCAAATGGCGTGTCCACATCATGTTTTTGGTGCTAAAATCTGACACTTATCACGTATTTTGATCACGCAGGTATTCATTTGGTCAACAAACCAACACAGTGTTGTGCTTGTTACTAAATTAAAAAAGTAACTAGTTACAGTAATTTCATTTTAAAAGTAACTCAATTACTCTGATGATTGTTTAAACAAAACAGTAATGCGTACTATTAAAAATAACTATATATATATATATATATATATATATATATATATATATATATATATATATATATATAAAGAACATACAGTACACTGTTTCTTTATGCTCACCTAAAGTAATGAGCGTATTTCCACGCCTCTCCATGACTGCCGAATCCGATGCGCGGCCACAATGCGTCTTCTTCATTGGTACGGCAGCGGCAATCCATTGTAAACAGGAAGTAGCAGCCATCCATTCATTATTTGATTTGGAAGCGTTTATCCTCACGAGTGTCACACAATTCAATTCTTAAATGAAATCATTGATCAAGTAACTGACTAATGCACCATATTGTAACTGTAACTGAGTTACTGAAAAAAAGTTAAGAGTAATGCGTTTCTAGTAACTGGTTACTGCCCACCACCGGCTTTACAAACATCATCTCATCTTGAAAGATGTGCAGCGTCACAGTGCGTCTGAACCCGATGACCTCCGTCCGTCACTGATATTATTACTACGACCCAGCAGGACTTGTGGCTTCTCGTTGCCATAATCAGCTGTTCCGAAGCAGACCCGGTTACAGTGCAACTGTTTGCAGCCTGCAACTCACGCCAAGAGAGGCAAAGCCGGCGGGCGGGACCTTCAACGCAATCGTGCGTCGGAACACGCGCTGACCCCCCAACGGGGATTCTCGGGGCTAAACATAGCACGTACAGTCCCACGGCAAAAGGAGGAGCTTGACCTCTTGTGCGTCATGTTCTGCTCATTAACGTTTGACTTCATGCAGCAGGACGGGCAACATTTTAAAAAGCAAACAAATCTGGTGTCGGTTGTGGCGGGAAAATGTCTGGCGTGTGGGGAAGGATGATGCCATTTAGCGGCACTGCAGATGGTCCGATATGTTGTTTTCAGGGCCGAAAATCATTTTGCAGCTCAGTGGACTCGTGGTAGAGTGTCCGCCCTGAGACTGGAAGGTTGTGGGTTCAATCCCTGACCGGGTCATACCAAAGACTCTAAAAATGGGACCCACTTGCCGTTCTGCTTGATACTCAGCATTAAGGGTTGGAATTGGGGGGTTCGATCACCAAATGATCTCCGAGCGCAATCCCTGCTGCTGCTCACCGTTTTCTCAGGGGATGGCTCAAATGCGGAGAACGAATTTAACCCCACTTGGGTTGGTTGTGACAATCATTGGTACTTTAACTTTAACTCTTTGACTGCCAGACGTTTTCAGAAAAGGGATGCCGTGGGTGTCAACCGATTTAAGCATTTTTGACTGATCTTTCAAGGTCCACAGAAAATTATGTGTTTGGACTATGGAAACACACATACTACCAAATGAAAGATTTGACTCTCATCTTTCATCAGAAAATAAATTTTGTTTCTACCTTATTCTGTTTTTCAGTAATCAACAATAGAAAATGGTTAGTTTCACCTCTGTTTTGAAACAAACGTCTTTTAACGTCTTTGGCACTCCTCCATAGGATTTTACTAAACGTTATTGAACGTTTTTGGCAGTCAAAGAGTTATTTGCAATAAAAAAAAAAAAAGGAAGGGGGGGGGGTTATTGGCCTAAAAAAAATTAAAATGCATCTCTTTGTTGTATTGTCTTAAAATATGTTTATTGAACAACTTTTTATATACAAGTTATTATTATTTTTTTTTAAATTTAAATCTTAGACAATAGACATACATCCGTTTCAATTTCTACCAAAATGTTCAGCGACCTCCCAAGGTTATCAGTATGTCTTAAAAAAGTGAAATGGAAACTGTCAATAGTTTCCTACAGTAAATATTACAAATATTGTAGCCAAAATCTTAAACTTTTCAATGTCAAAGAAGAACAAAAGGTTCAGAAGGTTCGCAGGGCCACCAGCATCTCTTATAGAGTTAAGTGAAAACTTAAATACTTTCCTAAAATGAAAATGGTTTTAGATTGACCTTAAACCACCGGCAGATTAGGAAAAAAGGCCGATACCGATATTCCTCAAAATGGCCGCCAATCGGCCTGGTCTAACCCTCGATACAATCATTGCAACAATCAGAGTGGCTTGCTCACAGACTCCTTTTTGGAAATTGACATCACAGAAGACTCACTTAAGACTTGCGAAGGATGAGACGGCACCTCAGAGAACCGGATTTGTCGAAACAGACAATTCAAGAGTTAATTTCCCATCATGCATCCTTTCTAAAGCGCTGTAACATCACGCACCAATCCCAAACAATACGTGAACATCAGCATGCGTTTTGAAGTTCCTGTATCCTGTGCTGGGGGCAACTTTTTTTTTATTTCTTTTATATTTTTTTTCCGAGTCTCTGGGGGCAACTTAATGCCATTCTCAATTTTGCATGCGCTCGCTAATGCCGGCAGGAAGCGTGTTCCTCTTACACGGAACCTTCAACTTTGACTGCCAAAAACGTTAAATAAAGTTTAGTAAAATCCTATGGAGGAGTGCCAAAGACGTTAAAAGACGTTTGTTTCAAAACAGGGGTGAAACTAACCATTTTCTATTGTTGATTACTGAAGAACGGAAAAAGGTAGAAACAAACTTTTTTTTTCTGATGAAAGATGAGAGTTCAATCTTTCATTTGGTAGTATGTGTGTTTTCATAGTCCAAACACATAATTTTCTATGGACCTTGAAAGATCAGTCAAAATGCTTAAAATCGGCTGGCACCGGGGACAACCCGTTTCTGAAAACGTCTGGCAGTCAAAGAGTTAAGGGGGCCACCTGTTGCTACGACAACTATCTGCCCTGTTTGTAAACACTCCACTCCTTTTTTTTGGCTCCGTCATTGAAACCGCAGAAGGAAAGGGTGCTGTTATTACAGGCTTATTAGCTGCCGTTGGAAAAAGCAAACAAAACGACACGTGTTGAGCTCCTGTGGCAATTTCACAAGCACAAGCGTTCAATCAAGTCTATCAAGTGACATCATCAAAATACAAAAGAAACCAAATAAGGAAATGACCAAGCTAGCAGAAAAGCGTTGGATGTTGCGCTCCATCTGCTCCTTGCTCGCATTTGATGTCGGTTCTCTTGCCCTCAATCACGTCGGCGGGCTGTGATGTCAGCCGCTAGGAATGTCCTCGCTAAGGCGTGTTTGCAAGCGTATGTCCTCCTTACGCGGGGGGACGGACCGGCCTTATTTCCTCTGCATCACACCTGCTTCCTCACCTTTGACCCTGGCAACTTGAACGGCCAAATGAAAAGTGGAGGCCTTTTATTTTCCCCAACCCAATTGTAAGAAGCGCTCATTGAGTGTTGAGAGTTGGATGGCGCGAGGGCAGCCGAGTTGAGCACACGCGAGGCTCTCGGGCTTGCCACAAGCCGACGTTTGGACCTGCTCGCCAGCCGCGGAAGCAAAAGTGGTCACAGAAAGGATTCAAACTGACAACTGTTTCCAGCCACTCAGAGACTGTTACGACTGTCAAAAGAGCGTCAACGTTAGGCCGGGGTCACAATGATGTGTTTATTTGATTTCATTTTTTTTTGTTTTACAGTCAAAAGCCCGTTTCCACCAGTGGATGTATTATTTATTTGTTTATTTTGTTTAAGTATTCATTCATTCATGTGTTTTCTTTTAAGTTCACGCTTTGATTTGATTTGATGTCAGAAGCCCGTTTCTGCCATTTCCCTCCAGGCGCAAACTGTGTGTTTAGGAAAAGAAAATCAATAGAAAAAGAACAAAACCAAAAGCACCAACGCTATGTTCGGAAAGGGGCGAGAGCAGGGGCGGGCAAAGTGGGTCCTCGAGGGCCCGAGTCCTGCAGCTTTTGGAGCTTTCCCCGTCTCCAACGCAGCCGATGAATGATCAGCTCATCAGCAAGCAAAGCATCCTGTTCATTGGAACGTGCTTGTGTTGGAACCTGGAAAAGCTGCAAGACTCTGGCCCCCGAGGACCCACTTTGCCCACCCCTGTGCTAGACAGTCAACTTCCGTTGGGTGCAAAATGGAGTTGATGTGAGTGTGTCAATGCTCGCCTATGGATGAGCTTTGCGCATGAAGGTGTTCTGACGATTGGAAAAAAACAAAAAAAAACGTCCAAAACGGGCTTCTGCAGTTCAAAACAACAACGACAACATTTAGCAAACGCTATTTATTCATTATTTTCTTAGCAAAGGCTTAATGATGTGATGTGAAAATGAGTTGCAGGCGCACTTGGATCTTCTGGTAACGGAGCATTTGGCATCGGCCTGGAATTTCCCGAGCGCATTTTTTCAACAATATGTGACATTAGCGTCCGTTAAACTCAACACGATGCACTTCCTTGTCCCCCGCGTGACCCTTTTGAGCTTTTAACGATGTGAGACATTTGCGATCCCGCTCACAGTTTTGGCAGATATATGAGACTCGCACATGCCGAGCTGCCGGCCGCACTCGTCCGCTTCGTCGTAAGCGTTGGCGGAGTCTGTCCCTGACTGCTGGGAATGACCTCGGCTGGTGGTCATGTGACCTCTGACCTCCAGTTTCATTCGTCTCACTTGACAGAGCATCAGAAAGCCTCAATAAGCAGCAACGCTACCAAAACGCTGCCGTTTGTCTGACGAGATCATCCGGCGGTCAGATTGAATCAAATGACTTGGATTCAAATAAATCTCCTACTCGAGCAATTAGGATGATTCGTTGCCTACTAATGGTTTTCTAACCCTTCATGCAAATGTGGTCCGAACTCCGCCCCTATACAAGATGATGCAATGCTTTTGGCATCCTTGAGATTTGGTTTCTGCTAAGAAAAATGTTATAAATTGTGTGCTTACACTTGATTTACTCGTCCCATCAATTTATCATAGCTGGGTTCATCATCCTCACGCCAGAAAATGCTTTTTCTTATTCCACACAAGTTGCTCATTTTTCACACTCGTGGGCCAAAACACATCAAAGAAGGTCACTGTTTTTTTTGTTGTTGTTGTCATTGGCTGGAGCGAGAAGCACGTTTGGTTTAGACAGTCCAACAACGTTGTGGATGTCGTTTTTCATTTGAAGCGTGGCTTCATTTTAGGCCTTTGACGACTGTATTCCGCCGCGAGGCTGAAAAGAGCTCGCAAGGCCGTGCCGGCAAGACGGTGTGTCCAAAAACAGACGATTTGCTACAATCCATCGTGTGAGTTCTTCACATGATGGCATTTTGCTCTTTTAGCTGTGAAGCTTGCATGCATCGAAACAACATAAGTGAGTACATGCCTAAGTGAAAAGGAACTGTTACATGTTAGACATCCACCACCTCCGCAATGGCATGAGTCGAACCTACGAAGCTCTCGTCAACTTCGTGCCCCAAAGGGTTAAGGCAGTACTGGAAAATAATATAGACATATTTTACGACACACTTTAGGCACAATATGGACATTTTCCACTGCTCAGCAACTTCCGCCCTTACCTGTGGTGTACCGCCAGGTGTGGTTTTAGGCCCCATATTATTCTCCATTTATATGCTGCCCCTTGGCCAAATTATTGTCACGCATTAACCACTTGGTTTATAAAGGTGCTATACAAATAATGTTTATTATTATTATTAACTCATTGATTGGCAGCCATTTTCACTGAAGCAAGCCCCCTCGCTCCCGGCTGTTTGACTGGATTTGGACTGATTTTGCAGGGCCCACAGAATATTGTGTTCTATTGCTATTAAAAACATGGAAGCTACCAAAAGAAAGATTAGAGTGTCTTCTTTCATCAGGAAAAAAAGTACATTTGTATCTGTTTCTGTTTTGCAGCATTAGAATATAGTTTATTCACAAATCTGTTTAACACAGTAAGGAAAGAGCTTTTTGCAAGATGGCCCTGGTTGATCTCTTATACTCTGCTGCCACCTGCTGGCCGTTTTTGTAATAACTACCATTTCTTCAAGCGTTCTTTGCAGTTGAGAGGCTGCATCAAAGCCTTCTGTATGCTCTAGCATAAGCTTCCGTCTTTGGGACACTTCAAACATTTCAAATAGAACGGATTGATACGTTTTTGGGAGCAAATGAGTAAACGTTATTTGTATTAATATTTTCACTTGTGTGGGTGTACTCATTTTTGTTGCCAGCAGTTGAGACATGAATTGCCACGTGTTGAGCTATTTTGAGGGAACGGTAAATTGACACTATTATTAACAAGTTGCATAATGACTACGATGGCGCAAAATGTCTTCAGTGTTTTCCCATGAAAAGATGTACAGTAATCGATTATTGACCAAAATGTCCACTCACCTTTGCGAGATGCTGCACACACACACGTGCACATCCAAGTGTGACATCCCAACGCTGTCCTTTCAAGGAAGCAACATGCGCTCCCGCAGCAGCAGCCTGGAGGACGTCACCGAGGTCAAGCTGGCCAAAGAAGAAGCCTGCGGGCGTCCCGAGCGCCGCGCTCGCCACCGTGAGCCGCCTGACGACACCGGCACTGTCCAGCGGAACCGCAAGAGCAGCAAGAACGCCGGCAGCGGTGCTGCAAAGGCCAGGGACCTTTCGCGTGACGACATGGTCTTCCTGCTGAGCCTGCTGGAGGGAGAGCTGCAGGTCAGTGGGCGAGAACACGAGGACACCTTTTTTTCCCCCCAGCAACATAAACAATAACGTACATTATTGTTGTCGGCAGGCCAGAGATGAGGTCATCACTGTGCTGAAGGCGGAAAAAATGGATTTGGCACTTCTGGAAGCCAAATACGGCTTTGTCACGCCACCCAAAGTTCTGCAGGCTCTGCAGCGGGACGCCATCCAGGGGAAAGAGGACGGCTTGCAGGAAGACATCTACGAACGGCCCATGCTGGAGGTACCAGCAGTCTTGTGCAAAGTACCTCAAAGTATTTCAACTCTTCAGAACCGCCTTTTCAATTTTAAAATATTTTTTTACTGATTTGGACTCTTTTCCCACTTAAGAACAACATGGATTTTTTGGGGGGGATTTTGTTGTTGTTACTTTGTAACTTACGATTGTGATTGATTGAAGTGATGACATCATCCAAATGATGCGTTTTTATTGGTTTAGACATGCAAATATGTCATGTCCACAGCAATCAACTTTCCGAAGGAGTTTAAGCAGAAAATAACTTTAGAGTGAAGTGAAAGTCATTTTGCATCCAAAATATTGTTCATTGTATTATTTGAAGTAAAAAAAAAAGTACATTGAGGTCTTGCGGTGTTAGATTAACTGATCATAAAAGGACTGGATGAGAACTTTTCCAACTGGATGAATGAATAGAACACACCTTGATGAGCTTCTTCAGGTTGGAAGGGGGAAGCTTTGAATGGCAATGATTTTGTCACTTAGTGGACAAAAAGAGGCACGTCAACCATTGCGGGCGCATCATGTTATCCTCCTTACGGCCACCAGGGAGTTCACCGTTGTTGTCTTCAGCAGCAGGCGCTTTCATCTTGTCAGTACTCCCGGCAGGTAAATTGCCAGTCTCACTCTGGACAATTCTTTCGCTTTGTATCAAGGACAGGATTAGATGATTTTATTGGTTGAAAAGGGCACAGCATACATCAATGAACATTTCAATACAAAGAGAAAAAAACGCACTATGCAATGCACTCATATTAAAGCCACGAGTTGCATTTTCACGCTTTGTATTTGTACCAAGTGGCTGATCTTGCAAAAATGTCTTGCAGCTGGACAAGCTGGTGGACAAGCAGAGGGAGACGTACGGCCGCATGCTGGAGCAGCTGCTGATGGTGGAGCAGGCCCACAAGCGGGCCCTGCGCAAAATGGCCGACGAGAAGCGCAACCACGGCGACTTCATGAAGAAGAGCGACGAGTTCACCAACCTGTTGGAGCAGGAACGCGAGAGGTCAGTGCACGTGAAGGCAGCGGCGATGACATCACAGAGCTCCCGCAAGCCCATTGGTTGGCTTGCTGTTCTGTATCATGCGAGACATGCCTTGAGTTGGACTTGATTGAAAACGCATGTTCGCACTCAACACTGGATTGAGGCACTAATTGACTAATGAAAATCAAAGCATACCTAAAAGAATCGAAAGACGACCTTTACAGTATAATGTGCTACTGCATATAGACGGACATTCACACAAAACACAAACAAGAAACAAGTACACCCATTTTTTTTATACACTTTTTGACATACTGTAAATATATTTTAAAAAAAAACATATACGATATTTCAAATACCAACCACAAAGGTCAACAACATATTACAACTATATTTGATCATAATCATGACTAAAACTAATTTTGTTTCAGTGGAAACTCCACCCCTTCAGAATCCCAAACAGAAGGAAAAATGGTTGCAATCTTTCGCATGCCACATAAAATGAGACGGTGGGCCAGATTTGTCCCGCGGGCCTCGAGTTTGACACCCGTGTGATAGTGGATGTGCAAAAACTGTCGCCGGGTAGCTCCCCTTGATGGATTGAGGTTGTGTTGTCGCGTGATGACCTCATGGCATCGCGACTGACGCAGGAGCAGCAGCGGCGTGCGAGCCAGGATGACAACCGCGTGCTAACCGCGTGCTAACCGCCAACAGATGTTGCTTCAAACATGACCTCAGCTCAGAGATCAACAGCAACTGGACACCTTTTCGTCTTCTACAAGGAAGTCAGGGCAGGGAGACAATTTCATGGCTGTCGACATCCTCTAGTTTTGTTAAAAAACAACAACTTGAAGTTGAGGAATGACTGATGTTTGATGGGAATGTAAAATGGATACCGTTTTATAGGGGATGTACAGTATGATGGAATCGTCTGCATCCAATAGGATCGGAAGTTTGCCGTTTGGGACCTCAGAAATTCAACTCTCCAGAACTCTCCAATTAATGACAAAAGTCAAAAAGTCATTGAATTTTTTTTTTTGCTAGTCCCCCCGCCCCCCCCCCCCTCAAAAAAAAATTTGTCCCAAGAAAGTGACTAATTTAGCAACACTTGTTTGGTGATGAAAGTCAAAGTGAACAGATCAAACTTTCAAATAATAATGAAGGTGACCATGCTTGAGCAATTGTGAAAACAAAAGAATGAATGCATTTGTATGGAAGTGCGATTGGAAGGACACGCAGAGCAGCGGCAGCTGCAAACATGACGCGGCACGAAGTCCCTCCGCCTCTTTATTTGCTACGCAGGGCCTGCCATTTATCTCAAAGCCATCTGGCCGCCTTCGCTCTAACAGCGGTGATGTCATCAACGGGTCGAGAACATTCTTGGGCGATGTCCTCATTATCGCTGAGGCGCTTATTATCCACTGCCTTTTATGTTTACAATGATTTCTGCTTTCAAATCACTTCCCGTCCTGTCTGATCGCGCTTGCCTCCGAGGAAAAAAAACGCAGTTACTTTGCCATAACATCCTGGCTAGATTGCGCTTCAGGTTTTTACAGACAGTCAAGTCTGAATTTAGAGGTGTGCACCCTTGGTGTAGTACCACATTATGCCACAACATGCTTGGCAGTGCCAAAAGATATCTGGGGGCATTTGCTTGGTATCAAGTGTTTTTTTTCCTACATGTGATGATGTTCCTTGTGTGTTCATGTAGCCCTTGTTTGGAGATCTATGCTCATTTCCGTTAGCAAATTCGCTTTGTAGGCTTGCGTTTAGCTAGCACACTTTTTGTTTGGCGGAACATTTTGGTGCTAAAATAATCAATGGCTGATTCTTTTGTGTCGGTTTTGCGTTCAACTTCAACTGAGAGTGACAAATAAACAATTTACAGCAAGCACGTTTAACATCCTAGAACTGCGTAAGCAAAACAGTGGGAACTTTAAAGGGGAATCCACCCAATTTTTTTTTGGGGGGGGGGGGGGGCAATAATATTTTCTATACAGCCCCACTAGTCTAAATATGGCATTCTAGTTAAGCAGCAAAATCCAGCCATTTTTATCCATTTCAGAGGGCGGCCATTTTGCCACTTAGCTTCAGAAAACAGGTGAGTTGTGAAAAGAGCAAGAAGATGGAGGATTTGTTTACTCCGCAGCAACTTCCATCAGTTAACTGATTAAGAGGCAAGCCATTTGTAAAGACACAATCTCAAGAAGCTGGCGTGCCTTATTTTGAATAACATTTAGTGGCAATGACCAAATCCATGCTTAATGTGGGCGTGGCGCAACATTCCAAGTAGCTAAAAGTAGCCAAGCCGTTTGCGTGCCCTTTGAAGTTCACCTTCCCTTAAAAGGTACAAACAGCTTCCAGCTTGCGTGCAGGGCGAGACAAGCTTGCCGGACTTGATGGAGCGTCGCCGGAGGTCCCGTTTGAATGATAGTGACAAAACGTGAGCCATGACATCATGCTTGGAGATAAAGACACTTACGGCAAACTTGTACACTTTGTTTTACTTCGTCCATGCGCTCAAATTGGTTGAGTCAATTGTCTACTTGTAACAGAAAAACACGCACCAAACATGGAGATGCAGAGCAAAGCCATTTTCTACCCGGACTTTTCCAGCTGAGGATGCTGGAACGCAGCCGCGCAAAAACCTGCTTTACGAGCGTAAACGGGTTGGCAGTCCGTCACGGGGCAAACCATACGCAGGCAACCGTTAACACTCACATTCACACGCTTTCGGACTGGGAACTCGACACGAACATTGAGGTCCATTTCGTCAAGAAACAAAACGATCAGGCGTTGGAATGAACCCAGTGAATAACAATGACTGATCTTTCCAAGACGGAATAGCACATGCTTAGTGGCAACAGTTTGGGGAAGGTCCTATTCTGTTCCAGCTCGTCTGTGGCCCGTTTGCAAAGGATGGTCCGTAAAGGCAAGAGTTTGGATGAGTTGGCGTAGAAACACTTGACAGACCTGAACTCATATCGAAAATGGGGCAACCATCCACGTTTTCCTCACAATGGAAACATCCCGCAGGGTGCAGCTTTTACACTTGACTTCCTGTACGTGGAACGGCCAATACTTTTGTCCTGATACTTAAGACTAAAAGGAAAAGGTGCTTTTACTGCAAGACGCTTCTACACTTTTGTCCTTGACCATGTGTTGCAAATCCAAACGATTGCGGCAAATGATCTTACTACCAACCTCAGCTTTGCAAAAGCGGGCAAGCAAACTACTTTCTAGTGTAGTGTGTAAAGAATCAAAGTGTGATGATCCTCAGACGACCTCAACATGGCGAGCGAAATACGGCTGCCTAAAAATGCTGCCTGAAACGCATGATGAGGTTCCGTCCTTAAGACTGCCAAAAACGTTAAATAACGTTTAGTAAAATCCTATGGAGGAGTGCCAAAGACGTTAAAAGACGTTTGTTTCAAAACAGAGGTGAAACTAACCATTTTCTATTGTTGATTACTGAAAAACGGAATAAGGTAGAAGCAAACTTTTTTTTCTGATGAAAGATGAGAGTCCAATCTTTCATTTGGTAGTATGTGTGTTTCCATAGTCCAAGCACAACATTTTCTATGGACCTTGAAAGATCAGTCAAAATGCTTAAAATCGGCTGGCACTGGGGACAACCCGTTTCTGAAAACGTCTGGCAGTCAAAGAGTTAATTCTTGTTGACACGCAGAACAGACGAAAGCGTCCTCTGGCATGTGGCGAGTCCATCCACAACGAGCAACACGCTTCCACACGGAAGTTAGCACAAGATCTTATTTTTGTAGCATCACAATGCAAACTTTAGAATCTCTTTAGTTTGGAGGGAGCATGAATTGCATCCTGGCATGACGATTTGTCACTATTTTGCGTTCCCATAGTTGGCCTGAGCAAAGAGAGAAATCTGGGTGGATTCACAAATTCAAGTCAAAGACTGCTCGAATATTTGCTTGAAAAGCACAAAAGCGCAAAATCACAGTAGCTGGCTTGTGAGGCAATGCGGGCAGAATGGGACTAAAGAGGCTTCAGGGGCCGGATCTGATTCCAGGAGTCTTGGGAAGATCCGTCGGTGTAAAGAAGAGGAAGTATCAATGTCAGCATGCCGACAAGCCCGCAAAGAAGCAAGTGTACCGTGACGCGGTCTTTGGGTCACAATCCAGTGATCTGCAATTTGGAGGGATTCACACACTCGGTGCATCGAATCAGCCCCTCCGAGAACTCAGAGTTCTTGTAAAGTTGAATCGGGGGCCCGCCGTGCGCGGTTTGGATGCGGAGCAAAGGCGAGAGGCTAAATGCTGTGCCTCCATCTTGCTCTCTAATTTCATGTAAGTATAGTATGAGCTCATTCCACAACACTCTTTTTCCAAACACAGGAAGTCATGAGCTCACGTTCGAAGAAGCCGCGCATGGGATCCAACTGAACGCTCAAGTGGGACAGAACCAGAATGGAATTGAAGTACAAATCCTTTGCTGGTTGGGCCTCGTTTTCAGCCCACTTAACTCTTTGACTGCCAAAAACGTTAAATAATAACGTTTAGTAAAATCCTATGGAGGAGTGCCAAAGACGTTAAAAGACGTTTGTTTCAAAACAGAGGTGAAACTAACTATTTTCTATTGTTGATTACTGAAAAACGGAATAAGGTAGAAACAAACTTTTTTTTTCTGATGAAAGATGAGAGTCCAATCTTTCATTTGGTAGTATGTGTGTTTCCATAGTCCAAACACATAATTTTCTATGGACCTTGAAAGATCAGTCAAAATGCTTAAAATCGGCTGGCACCCTTTTCTGAAAACGTCTGGCAGTCAAAGAGTTAAACCCAAATGAAGCCGCTACGTCAAAGTCACTTATTGTCATCAAATAAAAAGGAAGACATAGTGAGGAAAGTGGACGGAGAAAAAAGTGGCGTTGTGGGCCGGCTCGAGCTCAATCCATGACTTCTTTTCAGCTTTTAACAGCCTCAGTCACAGCCACTAACAATGATTTGCTGTGGAAACCAACAAGCAATGTTCTTATTAGTAGGGCTGCAGAACAAGTCATCATTTTTATAAGCTAGCGCCATGTTGTAAATAAGAGCACATTCATTGGCATTTTTCGGACCTTTTCCCTTTTTAGACTTGACTGATGCTTTTGCAGAACGGCTTGGATGAAGGCCACCAACGTGTCCTTGTTAACAGTGATTACAAAACGTTAAGTGAGTCAAGTTCTTGCAGTTGCAGTTGGACACAGCCGTGGAAAACAATTTCTTCTCTTGGGCTCCCTGCCGAGCCATCAAGTGGCCAGAAGCAGAATGGGAACTTGGAAGTCAAATGCGACAAACACACTTTTGAATTCAAGCGAAGTGGCAAGAATGAATTGCTCTGCCTCGAGGCAGAAACGTCGGAATCGTGGCTGTCCATGATTGGTGCTGATCCATCTGAAAAACGGATGCTTAATTGCTTGTATGCAAAGAATTGGATCTCTGGAGCACCTGCCTACTCAACAAATGTGAACGTTTTTTGTGAGCTGCCTATTTTCAAAAATCTGGTAAATGCTACTTTATTTATACGGCGCTTTTCTACCTTACAAGTGCTTTAAATTCGACGACTCCTACACCTACAGATGACGCAGCATCAGGAGCAACCGGCCGGGGGTTCAGTATTTTGCTCAAGGATACTTTGAGGTGGTCACAATGGCATGGGATGGAACATCATGGACACCAGGAAACCGTTTTTAAGGTTTCCTGCAGTGAAAAGGAGCCGTGGGGTGCGTCAATTACAGATGGGAAGTCTCGTTCCACCCTTGCTGTCCAAAGGTGCAAAATTGATTTGTGCTTCTTGAGCAGTCCATCACAGAGCAGCACACGCCAATCATTAGAGCCTACAGGTGAACTATTTCTTCTCATCTTTGTTTCAAATAAGTCTTGTTGGAAGAAGCTTTTATGATCGTTTAGAAGAAAGAAAGAAAGAAACAGTAGTAGCAAAAACAAACAAAAAAAGCAGTTGGAAGGGAATTAGAGAGTAGCTGCGATGGAGACAGAATGAGACATTTGGGCTGGATTGCAGGAGGATGACGACATGCGCGTCAGATAGTCAGCGCCGCCGCCGGTCCATTTCATAATGCGCAACATGCGTGAGCAGGCAAGTTCACGTGAGATGACACAATTACGAAGACGCCGCGTTGAGCAGTTCTCTCGCTGGTCTGCTCTTACAGCTGTGAAGTGTTGACACAAGTCAATGGAAAACCATTGCGGAAGCAAGCTCATGAGAGGAAGGACTTGTTGACATTATCATTAAAAAGGGATTTTGGCAGCTCGTTTTTGGAAACACAAATCTGAACACTGAAAAACAAAACGCTTAAAAAAAATCATAGGATACTCACATGCATATGTGACATTCAATATGAGCCCAACAGCGCTTGTGTGTACGTTTATGCCTCAGCAAAAACGGAAATTGAAGCCACAGAAATGGATCGCAATGTAAAGACAATTTTGGAGTTGGATCTTCGGCAGCGTCTCGTCCCTGCACCATCATGTGACGTCACCACATGCTACGGAACGATGAGCCAAATCCAGCCCACTGAATATTGATGGAGACAAGTTGGAGTGATGCCATTTATGACAGCATCGAAAACAAAGTGTTACTTCATCAGTCTTGTCACATTTACAAAACGTGAGGTATACACGCACACTTTTGTGTGATGCTGCAAGTTCTCCTAAAAGGAAGCTACAACGTGATCCGTTTTACAATCAACTCTCCTATTAAATCTTTTTGGATCATGCCCAGGTAAAAAGAAGATCGCCATCTCTGTCATTGGCAGTCACGGCTGAAAGAATAAAAGCTGGGCCCGGAACTGACAGGACCCTTGAAGAAAGCATCACGTGTTATTTTCACCCCTGGCAACCATGACCGCCCATCAAATGGTGCACTTTTAAATAGTGAGACACATTTCCACCAGTTCCAGTCGGATCTTAGGAAGGTGACAGAGACGGACCCTTTAAGTTAAGTTCAAGTGGGGCCAAATTTGTTCTCCGCATTTGAGTCATCCCCTGAGGGAGCGGTGAGCAGCAGCAGGGGCCTTGCTGGGGGATCATTTGGTGATCGAACCCCCCAATTCCAACCCTTAATGCTGAGGATCAAGCAGGGCGGCAATGGGTCCCATTTTTAGAGTCTTTGGTATGACCCGGCCGGGGATTGAGCCCACAACCTCCCAGTCTCAGGGCGGACACTCTGCCACTAGTCCACTGAGCTGGTAACCAGACTACTGAGGGTGATCAATAATTCAACAGCATGGCAGTGGAGTTACTGCCCAAGCCTTTTAAAATGGAAATGTAGAACTTCTGTACATGACCAAATGGAATAAATTGGTTTAAACCTACAAATAGCCCAAACTACTATAATGGTCAATCTTACAACCTACACATACATGTCAACCCTAATTTGGTCCCACCTGTATTACAAACCCATAAAATCCTTATTTTCCCATAAAAATCCTTATGTCAGTTTTATCAATACTAAAGCTGTTTCATGCAATAACATTAATCTTACCTTACTTTCTTTCTTATATGAAGACATTGACAGTATCTTGTTCCAAATGACATTTTATTGCACAAAGAAAAAACAGATTTCTAAATATCACAGGGACGGTTGACTTTTTTGTTGCTTCACATTTCTCTCGTGCAACTTTGATTTCAAATGTTCTTTGACATCGTAAATGCCAGATGCCGCAACCTTAATGTCCCGTCAACAAAGCCAACATGATGCATACTCTTTACCTTAAATAAATCCGTCCATTCCGAACGAAAACGTCCGGTGTATCTTGTTTTTTTGGCCGGCCTGTCCCCCATTTTCTCAACCACTGCGAACGACTCGCAATTTTCGCGCTAACACAAATTTCTTAACTGCGCATGTCAGGAAACTGTTAGAAGTCTCGCGCGATAGACGAGATTTTGTGACCGGTTGTTGTTTAAATCGAGCTTATGCACACGTGTAGCACGTAGCCGACAGTAAATACTAAATCAATTTAAAAAGGGTAAGCAATATATACTAATATTATTATTTTCATGAAAACAGTTAAATCCGTATTCATTTCCAAATACGCCCGTATGCTTTTGCAACACGTAAAAATCCGTAAGAAATACGGACAAACCTTATGGGTTGACATGTATGCCTACAGTATACGCATTATTTGTACTTTTGCCTGAACATGTGTCCTGATGCCTGACATGAGAAGTTTTGACTTTAATTAATCATTATAAATCCTAATAAATTGCTTACTAGGGAAATACTCTGGTACAAGTACTGCGAAAACTCTGTTACTGATGTTAGGTACATACGTAAATGACGTCTTTAAAAGGGAAGAGAATGTGTGGTAATAGTCACACACTGTCTGGTTGTCACATGAACGCCAGCAAAGCAAGAACCCCCCCCCCCCCCCCTCCTCCTTTTTGTGAGCGTGCGCAACGCAAAGCTCCATATAAGGCCACGTTGATGACGTCATGGTCCACAGGCACAGGGAGCAGAGCACATCCCTTGATTGTTTGGTCTGGCTGTAGGAATGCTGCTCAGAGAGCGAGGCAGGCGCGCGATGGAAGGCATAAGAACGCAAGGCAGTGAAAGCGGGAGAAGTTTGGCCGCAGGTAGGCTTGCTTAACTTGATCCAAATTCGAGAAACTTGAGCAGCACACACGTCAAGACACTGTGGAGGATTTTGTTGCTGGAGTGTCACCATGATTTGGATGGCTTCACTCATCGGAATTTCTAATTTCCTAAAACTGTAAACTAATGTGGTTTATTGAAAAACAAAACAAAAAAAAACATTTCTGTATATGTACTTTTATAAGCTGTCAAATCAGTTCGATTGATCTCACTGAATTAAGTCAATCTCTGTAAAACAGTTACAGTAGAAGCAAAAGTAAAATTCGAAAAATTAATTCCTAATTGAACTTCAAAAACAGGAAAAAAAAAGGATGTAAATGAGGGTGAAAGAAGTAAATGTGTTGCATTTACTTAACATTTAAGAATATTTAATTTAACAACAATATATTATAACTCGAGTTGATTAGTGTTAGTGACTCTGCATCGGAACAGCTCAGAGTGGATTTTGCATGTTGTCAGTTTCTTCCCACTTCCTCCAAACATGCATTTCATTTAAGACGAAGCGGTTCATGGATGTGAATGTGGGTGTGAATTCTTGTTTGTCTAAATGCTCGAGCTACACTGGCCAACACACAATTTGTTGTCAAAAAAGTTTCAACAATTGTTGGATATTTGGATGAATCCAATTTAATTCATTTTTTCCTCAAATTGGTTATAGTTTTTGACATACTTCTTTATTTTTGTTTTAAAAAGTGCTAATAATACACACACACACACACATATATATATATATATATATATATATATATATATATATATATATATATTACAAAAAGTTTCATGTTCAAAATAATTCATACCCTCTCTCAATATAGACATGTAGGTTCTAAATTTCCAATCTAGAGTTACAGATAGTCAGACAAGGTTTACTTTCTATGGGATCAAAAGTGTATATTATCAAACTACAAAAATGCCTTCATCATTTTTGTAATGGGCCTGTCAGCTGCTACTAACTTGTAACCCGGTAGTGCTTGTTAAAGATTTTGGCTGTCACTATAGATGCATCTTTACTTTGACTCACAGAAACGTAAATTATTACATATAGTGTGTGATACAGTTGGAATATAAATGATCTGTGAGTTTTCTTATTTCATGTATGAAGTGCAGTACCTTCACAGTAGGACCTGCAACTAGAGGGCTCGGTGGAAAAAAATGAATGTTCAAGAAAGCGGCTTCATTGTCTGAATACTTGAATGTAAAACTTTCTTACTTTCTCTTTTTCAGACTGAAGCTGTTAATTGATCAGGAAAAGACCTACCAAGAACGAAAAGACCAAGAGAACAATAAAAAGGTCACAAGTCTGAAAGGGGAATTGACAAAAGTCAAGTCCTTTGCTTTGATGGTGGTCGATGAACAGCAGCGTCTCAACGAGCAGCTGAATCGACAGACAGCCAAAGTCCAACAGCTGAGTGCTACCACTTCACAGGTTCGGGAGGAGCTGAGCTTAGCCAAGGCAAACCTGCAGGAAGAGGAGCAGAAGGTGTGTCGCCTGGAGGCGGAGCTGCGGGACTGCATCGGTCGACACCATCAGGAGCAGGAGGCCATGATGGCCAAACTGACAAGTGAGGATGCACAGAATCGGCAGCTGCGTCAGAAATTGTCCACTCTGAGCAGACAGCTTGACGAGCTGGAGGACAGCAACAAGACGCTGCGCAGGGCCGAGGAGGAGCTGCAGGAGATCAGGGACAAAATGAGCCGAGGCGAATGCGGAAACTCCGGCTTCATGTCGGAGCTGGAAGAGCTACGGAAAAGAGTGCTTGAAATGGAGGGAAAGGACGAGGAACTGATTCGAATGGAGGACCATTGCAGAGACCTCAACAAAAAGCTGGAAAAAGAAGCCAGTCAAAGTTACAGTTTGAAGGCTGAAGTCAATCAATTGAATCACAGGATTACAGACTTGGAAAAACTAGAGGATGCGTTTAGGGAGAGCAAACAGGAATGCACCTCGCTGAGAAGTAACCTTGACAGGGAAAAGACGGTGTCAAAGGCACTCTCTGGCGAACTGGAAGCCTTGAAAGCTCAAGTGGAAGAGCTGGAGTGTGCTGAAGGTCAGCTCGCAAAGACAGAGTTGACGCTGAAGGAGGACCTCACCAAGTTAAAGACACTGACGGTCATGTTGGTTGATGAGAGGAAGGCCACGGCCGAGAAGCTCAAGCAGATGGAGAACAAGGTACAAAACAGCACTGGCAAACTTCAGGCAGAACAGGACAAGGTCACGTCGGTCACGGAAAAGCTGATTGACGAGAGCAAGAAAGCTTTGAGGTCAAAGGCCGAGCTGGAGCAGAAGACGTGCGATGCCAAGAGGGAGCGGGATGACCTCAAAGCCAAGCTGAGGGACGAGGAGGAGAAGAATGTCGATTTGGAGTCAAAAATCAATCTGATGAAAAAAAGGTTGCAATCACTCGAGACTATAGAAAGAGACTACCTGAGGAGCAAAATCAAAGAGGAGCACGTTAAGACACCCATTGCCAACCGCTTCCAACAAGAGGACAACAAAGTCAAAGACTTGACCCAGGAGCTCGAGCGTCTCCGACGCAAACTCAAGGACATTAAGGTGGTCGATGGTGAGCTGTTAAAAAAAGAGGAGCTGGAATCCTTGGAGAAGAGATTCGCAAATGAGCAGGAAAAGGCCAAGGCTTTGATGGAGGAGCTGGAAATGTCCAGAAAAGAACTTTCCACATACCAGCTGGCTGAGAAGAACGAGTCGAACCAAGAGCACGCGTTGTTCAAACGGCTGAAAGAAGAGGAGGCGAGGTCAAGCCATCTGGCGCAGGAGGTTGCAGCTCTCAAAGAGAAGATCCACCAATACATGGGACAAGAGGACGCCATTTGCCGCATGAAGAGCGACCAAAGCTCGCTGCGAAGGAAGCTCACCCAACAGGAAGTCAGAAACAAAGAACTGGCCAGGGAGATGGAGACGCTCACACGGGAGCTTGAACGATATCGGAGATTTAGCAAAAGTTTGCGCCCTGGCATGAACGGAAGGCGCTTTTCGGATTTGCACCTTGCCACCAAAGAGGTTCAGACCGAGCCCCGCGACCTCTTGACGGCGCTCCCATTAGAGCATGCCATGCTGAACGGCAAGCTGTGTGACGAGAGCGGATCCGAGGACATTTACAACAATTGTCACCCTTCCGTCGTAAACAATAACAACCTCAATAACAACATGAGAAGAGTCCCGTGCGCTAAATCCAACGAGGGCCCTCGCCATCCCATCGGCAAATTACAACCCCGGCCCAATGGTAACCACGTACAGACTGGAGATGTGGTATTGACCCACAATCCTGGCCAGCCGCTTCAGATTAAAGTGACTCCTGAGCACGGGCACAAAATGGCGACACTTGAGATCACCAGCCCTACCGCAGAGAACACGCCGTCCTTCACCAGCACCGCCGTCATCCCCACAAGCGGAGGTCCGCCCAAGCAGAGGATCACCATCATCCAGAACGCGGCCATTTCCCCGACTGCCAAATGCAGCGGCTCCCCAATATCGGACAGGCCTTGCTCGCCAGAGAGGGGGCGCTCTCCCCTCACCATGGCAACATACTCCAGAGCCCTGACCCCTGACTCGTGCAACTCGCTGACCCCCGACAGATCCACGTCCCCAATCCAAATGGTTTCGGTCGCAACGGGCACCCCGGAGCGCAATGCCTCAGCTGAGCCGGCGGAGGTCCCCGGAGGGCACGCCATCTTCCGCGTGACCCCTGAGCGCCAGAACGGCTGGCAGGTGCAGAGGTCCAACAGCTCCGGGCCAAACGTCATCACCACAGAGGACAACAAAATCCACATCCACTTAGGGAGTCCCTTCATTCAGAGGGTCGGCTCGGCGGCACTTCAGGAGCGCAGGATCGCGAACGGCGGCGGCGGCGCAGCAGCCAAAAGCAAGAGCAAAGTCACGAGTAGCATCGTGATTAAGCCCAACGCCACCCAAAGCCAGCGGCCAGCGCAGATGACAGTAAGTAATGTTTATGACTGACCCTTACGACACCTTTCTCCACCCTCAACCTCCATTCCTTCACCCAAGAGACCCAATACCGAACCCTGACCCTGATCCATTGACATGTTGTCTTTCTTGACTCGGACGTCTCAGACGGGGATTTGATTGTAGTTGCTTTGCTTTGCTTGGTCTCCTTTGATTTGCCTCAACTGGACTAAACTGAGTGCACGTACTGTGTTGCAATTTACACCGATGTGTTACACCATTTGTCCTATCATACGTCGGAGTTTGTTTCTGAGAATTAAAGGTGCTCTAGTTTGTCATTCATGCTCACCCGCCTCATTTATTTACTGAATGTAGCATGTTTTGGTTGTGTCATGCGTAATAAAAAAAGAAAGAAGAAGTTGTTCTTTAAAGGGGAACTTGACTCATTGAGCCATTTCCGGCAGTAAAAAGTTCATATTTTGTCTATAATTAATGTGATGACTTTTTCATGAACAATTAATACCTTTAAAAACAATTTTTTCCACTTGCTGTCGACATCACCTGTGCTGACAAAGTAGGTAACGACCAATCTTGGCTCGGTTTGCTGACCAAACCCAAAAAACAGGAGAGCTGTGATTGGTCGTTAGCTACTTCCTCAGCACGGGTGATGTCATCTTCAGTGGACAGCAAGTGGACCGTTTCGTTCTTAATACCTTTAATGTATTTGTACGTGAAATATAATGAAGTTATCAAATTCATTCTGGACAAAATGTGAACTTTTTACAGCTGAAAATGGCTCAATGAGTCAAGTATCCCTTTAAGTTGATTTTGGTCGCATGTGCAGTTAACATTTTTGCACTCACATTTTCGTCAATAATTAAGTTCATAATTATAACTTTTGTACTGACATTTTTAATGGCACTGGGTTATTCAAACTCATAAAACTGAGCTACCAAAGTCCATTGAAGTCTCCACAATAACAAAGGAACCTCTCAAACTTAATACAACAACTTAGTTAGCGTCCAGTCGTATGACTGGCAGACATCGACCAAGCTTTTTCTTTCTTTGCCTTTTTTTTTTGTACACCACAGCAGTTAGTTTGATTAAAGTGTAGACTTCTAAAGAATTTTCATTCCTCACAGGTCGCCATTTTTAGTAGGGGAGCTCAAAAACGATGCGGACATTTAACATAGTGGGTCAAATGATACTAGAATGTTGAAGTCTTGTAAGAATGCGTTGCGGTCGACAAGTGCTTGAAATGCATTTGGCAGCCACAAACGTCACCAACGTTGGAGTTTCTTCCTTGGAGATGTTTCGACAGGACTTCACTGCGGTAACTTTGAGTTGTTGCATGTTTGTAGGTTGTACTGCTTTTACTTTGACTGCAATAAGTAAGCAGAGGAATCCTTGCAATTTTCCTATTCAAAGGTATCCTTGACTCATCGAGCCTGCTGTTGTTAAGCAGATATTTTTTGCTTATAATTTATGTGAAAACGTAAATATTTTAAAAACGAATTGTCCCGCTTGGTGTCGACTGGAGATGACATCACCTGCGCTGAGGAAACAGCTAACGACCAATCACAGCTCAGTTTGCTGGCCAAATCCTGAAAACAGGTGAGCCGTGATTGGCCGTAACCTATTTTCTCAAAAAAGCAGGTGATGTCACCTTCAGTTGACAGCAAGTGGAAAAATGTGTTTTAAGGTACATGAAAAATAATGAAGGAATAATCAAATGAATTGCAGACAGTATCCCTTTAAAGGATAGGAAATAAAAAATTGGCACCAAGTATTTGGCATAACAGCAATGTTGTAAATAATATGAAAAACAATAAGGCAGTTCAGTAGAGCAGACCTAATGTGAAGTGTGTTAAGCTTTTCCCCAACTCGTCAAGCCGGACCCGCGCGACAGTAAGGAGATGATTAAGTCAGGCATCAAATTGAGCAAATATGCTACAGCTGAAGAAACTGGATCCTTCGTAGGTCTGGGCAGGAAGACATGATGCATGCTCAACAAGATGCTATTCATTAGTGCGACGTCTGAGAAAAGTCAGCAGCTGGGTCGGCCGTCTGTGATTCACTTTGGATTGCCGGCACGAACGTTTCTCAACAGCTGCACTCGAACGTCTCCAATTTCCAGAACGGACCACCGTAACCACGGTGACCAGCAAGCGCAATCAAAGTCCGATAACGCTGCGCTAGGGGCCTCCTCCAAACGTACCGCATCACATGCAAGTGGGCATGCGGGTGCCATGAATGTGACCGCTCTCCTGCACCGGCACCAAAACAAAGCTTCTGTTTGGTTGCTATGGGAACAGCAAGAGGAAGCTCAGCTCCTGCTGCAGCAGTGAGATGCCAAATGAGAAAATAGAATCCCACGAAGCAAGTATTGACACATATTCCTGCCTCGAGGCACTGACCGAAGCTTACATTAAATGTCACTCTATACCAATCAATTTCAGTGAGAGGTCACAGAAGCTGTGTGAACAGAGGTGGCTAGCTAGCGAGCTCATTAGCAGGTTAACGAGCACCATGGGAGCTAGCTAACTAGCACGGTGGCAGGCTTTTTACTTTCTGGACCCGGCATTTGCCACCGTAAACTTTGGATCGCACACTCCACAATGCTATGCCTGCCACTCTCGTACTAGCTTTTGAACAAAGATGAAGTCATAAATACAGTTGTTATGCTAAACTACTGACGCCATTTAAGGACACAGAATAATGTTCAACAGATGAAAATAGTCAGCGTAGACATTTCAAAAGTGTGTGTGTGTGTGTGTGTAAGACCAAGTTTTATGAACCAAAAAAATCATCTTCTAACATTAAGTCCTAAAAATCCAAATTGTCAAATGAAGATGAGATGAAAAAGTTTCAAAACAAATGTACAGTACTATTATTATTTTCTTATAATATTCCTTCCTCTCAAATGTGAATTGGATTACCTTAGCGCTTAAAGCAAAATGGACTAATCTACTAATCAGGTTAGGAAAACTAACTGATGAACGTGTTTTTCCCATTTTCTGACATTTTTCAAATCAAACATTTACAAGTCATTCCCAAACGACGTCATGTCAACGGTGTGTCTGCAACATCTGCAACCAAGGGAAGTGTTTTGTGGAACTTCTTCCGCGCGTTTGGCTCCACCTACAGGCCACTTTTTGGTCTTACACCCAAACCATCTTCTTGAGCTGCTCGTGGCACGCAAACCTCAAATGACTTTGTCTCCTCTCTGCAACCCTCCAGATACCTCAAGAATCATTCCGACGGCCGGGGCCGACGCGGATCCCAAAACCAAAGGGCTGCACGTCTGCCAAAGGGACAGGCGGCAACGGGGCGCAGCAGAATAGGAGCCAGTCACTGAACAATCCTCTAAGCAGCGGCAAAGATCCGGCTGTGCACAGAACCAACAACAACAACAACAACCCAAATCTCGCCAACCGCAGACTTTAGTCATGGAGAAATAATAGATGAATGAAAATGTGAGCTACAATAATTCCTTGTATTCAATTTACAATCTGATGACCGGAGAAGAGAAGTATGTAGTAGCTGCTTTTTGTTTACTTCTCATCATGTCAGCATCACCGCAACTCGGGTCAAGCGCAATAGGAAGGCTATTTGATGAAGCTGTATGTTACCTTATTTGTATTGATTTTTTATCAGTTGAAAAATAAATGATTAAAAAAAGACTGGAGACTAACTTTTTTAATGAAACCGATGATGAAATGGAGAAGTCGTAACAAAGATTTTTTCCTACCCGTCCCCTCTTGGTTCAATAAAGGCCTTTTTATATTGGAACATAAAAGCTTCAAATTCCATTTCAACATATAAATTCTGCAGCAAGATTTGTATCTAATAAAGTAGTGGCTCCATTTAATATTCACAGCACCTCACATTTTCCACATTTTATGTTACAGCCTCATTCTAAAATGGAATACAGAGAAAATTTTAATATACGGTGATTTCTACAGTTTCTCTACAAAATAAAAAACTTTGCCATTATGGGTTGTGGCATGTAGAATTTTAAGGGGGAAAAACGACAAAATGATTGTTTCTGTAACGTTGTATTATGCACTGTATGCTTTATCTAAAAAGTAACCATGATGCATCCTAAACATTTTGAATCGAGTCCAACTTTTTGCTCAAACCTCCTCGTGCCCTCGTATCGTCGTCTCGCTGCTCATCCCGTGGATGTCAGCGTTGTTTGCATGGCGCCGCCCAGCACGCACAGGAAGTGGTCCATCTCCTCGCCTCGCTCGGTGGCACAAACCCACGAGCGGGAGGGACCCTCCAAGACGAAGGCGTGCTTCACGTCTATGAAAATAGACGAGAAGCCAATTTAAGCGCGTGGCCATTTTGAATGCGCGTGTGGCAACTTACAGCGCGAGTGTGTGATCTTCCTCACAGCCAGACTGGCGAGCGCCACAGAAGCAAGGAAGGTGTGCGTGCTCCTGTGCACGAGTGCGAATGCTGTATGTTGTTTCCGCTTCCGTGTCAACATCAGCACGTCGGTGAACAGGAAGAGGCTGACGTCTGCCACGTGTTGGAAGGCCCTAATCAAACATGATGCACACAAGAAACTTAAAAGCATGTTAACATCTGCATCGGCAGCACTGATACATGAGACACAAATTGGATTCCTCTGCGTACAGATAGATGATTTAGAACCTACATCATCAGGGGTGTCCAACTTTTTCTTCCAACAACCGCATACAGAAAAATGGAAGGATGCAAGGGCCACTATGATAAAAGCAATCCATCATTGTAGTCCAGTCCTCAAATGCGCGTGCATTTATTTTTTTTACTTTGCCATACTAGAATTGTACAGCAAAGTGTAATTGCACATCCACTACAGTAGGTGGCACTCTCGTTGTCAGAGAGTGCACAAGGAGTATTAGCATTAGTTTTAGCGAAGATTCGTGATTCACGTTATCGGCTGCTGTAACGGAATGATCTTCATTTTGCCGCGGTGTTATGAATAGAAATGATAGAACCAAACAAGGAAGTGAGAGGTGAGAACAAACTTCTTCTCTTCTCCTGCCTTGCATTCAGTGTAGAAAGTAAGACATGCAATGGAGGCAAGCCGCACGGGCTGCGTCAATTGTTCATCTCAGTACTGTACTAAAAACCGTCAGCAGGCCACAAAGGGCCACTACACGCCCGTCCTACGCGTGCACCATATTATTAGTCACATTCTCAAAAAGCAAATGAACATTCTATTACCTGAGAGATTGCGGTATGTGCTCATTGGGGCTGTGTAGCAAAGCGGCATCCTGACTGGTTATCAGCTGCCGGTTTCCCTCTCTCAGACTCTGCATGCAGACACACACAAATGTCAAAAAAAAAAAAAAAAACTATTTAAAATGCGTGCGTCAACAAATATAGTTCTACCGGACAGCCTTGGATCATCAGCTGGGTTTCCTCTAACAGCCGGTCTCTTTCACAATTACGCTTTAGCTGAAACAAGACAAAATATATACCATTGAAGTGTTCACTGCGTGTGTGTGTGTGTGTGTGACTTTCTACCATTTGGATGAAGTGCGAGTATCGCTGCAACGTGTTGAGGGCGGAGGAGACGTGCGTGTGATCAGGATGACTGGCGTGCGTGTGCAAAGTCAGAGCTTGGAGCAGACTTGTGTACTCCTGGATTCTCCACACCGGACACAGTAGCAGCTCCTGCAAACTTGAAAACGCAGAAACACATGAAACTCGCGTGACGTTGACAGCCAAAAATGAGTGTCGACAGAGCGCAAGCGTACCTTAGCATGTGCGTTGCCAGAGTTCTGTCAGTTCTCTTCAGGAAAGCTCGAAATGCCGGCTTTGTATCCGTGCACTGACGGGCACGCAAGCAACATTCTCCATAAAGGACTGTTGCGATGATATTCACAAGGACAAAACAACACAGAAGCATAAATTGCGCAAGTCGTCGTTACCTTGTCAATGGTACTCAGAGCAGTTGTGTAGTTGTTGAGGTAGTTTGTGTAGACTGGGAGGTGTGCGCACAGTTTCAAGCACACGTCGCCAACACACTGCTCGGCGCCCCACTGACGCAGTCTGCCATCTAAATCGGCCTTGAAGACGCTGTCGCCAAAACAAACGGCCGGGAAATGAGGAAAAGAAACGAAAGCGGGAACGCCGAGTGTGTGCGTCGTGCGCACCTGTTGAGGTCCAGGATTTTTGCAACGGGGCTCAGGACAACAAGCATGTCGGCAGAGCTGAGAATGGCTCTGTTGGAGTCCAGAGCCGCTGCCAGAGGCTCCTGGTACGCCTTCGGCACAGACGGAAATGAACCACGTTACGAATGGTACAGAAGTTCGGCTTCCCACAGGACGATTGGAAATTGGAATGTCCTGAGCTGCTATAGCCTACAGTTGCTTTGGCATGCAGGCAAAGTATGTGATCCCGTAGATAAAGATATCAGACTGCTTGACAAGCAATGTGGAATCCTTCAAATGTGTCTTTTACAACATAAAACTCTTTTACTGCCAAACGTTATCCACAAAGGCAAACCCGACAGCGCCGGCCGATTTTGAGCATTTTCACTCATCTGTCAAGACAAACAGAATCTTGTGTGCTTCTTTTCCTTTCAGGGGTCGCCACAGCAAATCCTGATTCGACCTTATTCCGTTCATTTCATAATCCCCATTTGAAAATAGGTCATTTGAGTGACACCAAGCAGAAATGGAAAAACAGAGAGAGAGAAAAAAAAAACTTTTTGTGAAAAAATACATTTTTTGCACAACAGTCACTTTGACACAAATATTTTTTGTTTAGTGGCACTCTGTGAATTAGATTGAATTTGACAAACGCTTTGACATTTCACGTCATCCTTGGAAACGTTCAATTTTCTAAGATCCGCCATGTTTTCATGTCATTTGATACACTGGGAGCCCATTGAAAAGAGATACAATCCTGCCATCTGCTGGCCAAAGTAAGTGGCTGTTTTTGGACTTTTCATGCCCGTTCACAAAGCAGCGCTGCACAAGATGTTGCACTGGCCATTGAGAAAACCCCCAGTAGTAAACGTCAATTGACGTTTTGGACGGTATACAGAGGGCGTGTCCTTAATGCCAATTGACGTTTTTGGCGGTAAAAGAGTTAAAAAAGGAACCGTGTGTCAGTGCAAGCCAGAATGCCAATTATAAAGTAGTACATATATAATCACACTTGAGTATATTTAGCAAGATGATCAATAAAGGAGAGACTGGTAAAGTCAATCATGGGATTGGCAAGACGGCAAACCTTGACAATAGCGCTCAGTCTGCCGATGTAGAGAAGCTCACTGAGTTGCAACTCTCTGACAACGACGCCTCTCCAGTCCAACTGCGTCTGCAAGAAGAGGCCAGCAAAGACGAAGACGCGGCCGTTGGCTGCCACTGGGAAATGACACACTTCATACCTGAGGAAGCCCCGACACCAGAGAGACGTCGGGCACTTGCTTTTCCTCTCTCGTCTCCTCGTCAGTCCATTTGGTCAGGAAGGCCGCGAGAAACTCCAACGGTCTCGCCTGAAGATACACGCAAGACGAGCCAATTAGTCCACAATGACGGTCAAAGCTTGATGTTGCTATGTTTGCCATGTTGGTTGCTCAAGAAGGAAATTCAACCACTTTTTTGCCAGTGCTGCCAAACCAGGATCGGGATCAGGATCTGTTCTCCCTGCTGGTCTTGATGAGCAAGTGGTCCCATTTACCTCTGGATGTTTGCTGAGAAGAGCGAGTCCCTCCGTGAGCGCCACACTCAAGTCTTCTGACAAACACAGATCCTCAAGACGGACGCTCTCCCACAGAGAATGTCCTGTAGAGTCACCAGAGTTCAAAGGCTGCAGGATTCCCAAAAGCCTGCCGGAAGCGCAAGACCCACCCAAAGCTCTGCCGCGAGCTTGAAGGCCGACCTGCTGAATCCGGAACTGCAGACACTTTTTCATCTCCTTCAGAGCTTCCTCCATCCAGTGGGCCTGTCGGCACCAGCCCAGTAGGACTGGCTCACTGACGTAATGGAGCGCCGGGAGTCCTGGTTGCGGGTCGCTGAGCCAGATGGCGCCGATGCTGCCGTCAGACCAATCGCCAAGGACTGAAGGCATGCGACAAACAACTTCATGGCTTATAGAAGACGATCTTAGCATCTGTTAGCTGCAGAACTGACTATTTTGAAAACTTCCAGTTGCGAGACCCATCGGCGCCCGGACCTTCAGACCCGTAAGAGCGGCCAGCTTCTGCATGAGCGCCACACCTGAAGCTGAGAGAGAAAGACCGGCGGATGAGTCGCTGAATTGCTACTGAATCGCAGCCAGAATGGAGATCACCCACCCGATGCCGCACATGGCGAGAAAATGTCGATCTCGCCGCCTTGCTCGGCACGCGCCACCAGAATGGAGACTTTTTGCCAGAAATCTCGGTGGGCCGCAGTCACGATGCTTCTGTGTGATAAGCAGCTGTCTGCAGCCACAGAAAACAAAGAAACAACATACGCCTGCCTCAAAAGCTCCTCGTGGTTCGAAATCAAAAATGTTCATCAGGACCAATAAAAGAATCTCATCTGGGTCTTCAAATGCAAAGACAAATTCTCACTGTGAAAGACGTTCACTTCTTCTGCTCCTCCTGGTGCTAACAGGCCCAGCCTTTCAAAGGTGTGACCAGAAGCAGCCCCCTCCACCTGGGACCACAGTGCCGAGAGGGTCCCTTGGTGGTCGTAGAGGACCACAACCACATCCGCCTTGGCGCCGCTCAGCACCAGCTGCAGGACACAAAATGATGGCAAGCGCTAAAGCACACCTCTGCTTTTCAATCGCGCCTTCTTGAAGCTGCTGGATCACCTCGTAAGCAGGAATCTTATTGGAGAGCAACAGCAAGCTCTTTGCAGGATGCCGCAGAATGTTGGAGGGTTCGAGCGGCGCAGGTCTGGAGACGTATTTGGACAGTTTCCCACTAGCTCTGTTCACAATATTTCAAACAGCACCTTAGCTTATTGACAAGTGCGATATTGAGGAGTGATCAACTTGAAGTTTGTGCACTGGGGCACATCATGCAGGAACAGGAACGTGATTTGCACCAAAAATGTAATTCTTCGTGGACACGGTTAGCCTCGCAATTCTAATTTCTGGGTTCAAATCTTAGCTCCTCCCTTCATGTGTGGAGTTTGGTGGCTACTCCTGTTCAGTTAAAGACTCAAAATTGTCCTTAGGTGTGAACATGATGAGTGTTAGTGTCCTGTTTTTTTTTTTTTTTAAAGACAAAAAAATGGCTGTGCTTAACCTTGACCCGTTTCGGCCGGCGTGACGTGTCTTATCCGCTGATGTTCCTGGGCGTAGCGGAGCTGTCATGTGACGCTCCACGCATAAGATCTACTTCTCTGGAGATGATGGAGCCACGGAGGGCGTCGTCGGCGTCAGCTGATAAGACGACACGTCCCAACTGTCAGTTTGGCAGCTTCTGAGGAAGGCGGCGGTCGATGGCGAAAGCGGTCAAGGTAAAGCACAACCTTTTTTTTTTTTGTCTTATAAAAGAAAAACCACAGGACTATTTCGATGTGTAGACAAGATGAGCTTTTTTGGCTTGAGTGTTAGCGCTTGTTTGTCTATGTGAATGATGACCGGTCCACGGTGCAGCCCACCGCGATCGCGCTCAAAGTCAGTTACGATTTGGCTCCGGCTCGCCAGTGACCACAATATAGAAAAAATTCAACGTCATTCCCAAGAATTAAACTACAGATGAGTCTAATTATCACCATTTGAGGAAAAAAAAATGCTCGCTTACTTTTGAAAGGGGGTGTAGATATTGAATTGATATGGACTATTGTATATTATGATTCCAGAATGTTGCACGATTTATTTGTGACCTGCTGGAGCTTCGTCCCGTGCTTTTCTCCAAGCTTAGGCCGCTGCTCGAGCTCACACTCAAGTCAGGAGGTCCAGAGGTCCTGACTTTGATTGCTGGGCTGGCCAACTTTGTGCTGCTGCTCCAGGCTTTTCTGCTTGTCAGCGCTTTTCCTGCAGAAAGAAATGACATAGGCTACATTTGTTATGCTTCTTTTTGCTTTAGACTTCACTCTTGGTTGCTTTCACTTACTTTTCTCCTCATGAATCTTTGCTCTGATCATCTGCCTGATTAGTCTCTCTTTCATTATCTCCTCCTCTTCTTCTTCTGCTTCCTCCCAATCATAAAGTTGCCCGGACGTCTGATATTGTTCTGCCTGATGAGGAGTCCGCCTGTCGGGTGTGTTGAGGCAGGAGATGAAGTGGTTCTTCCAGGCGCCAAACTCCTTTTCTCCAGGCATGTAGGGAAGGAACCAACCTTGTCGTACGCAGCGCCCCGCCCACAGACAGTCCTGAGGTTGATTGATTTGAGCCACGGGACAGCACAGGACAGATTATATACAATCGTTGGCCTTTCGACCTTCCCACCTGTTCAGACAGAACCCTCCAGTGCCAGCTGACTTGGGCGGCGGAGCAAAGGTCCAAAGGGGACAGGAAGGACATGATGTAAAGTGACAGGAAGCGGGGCAGCAGCGCCGTGAAATCCGCTTGAGTGCTTGGAAGCGTTTCACTCAGCAAATCTTTACAGTACCTGCTCGGGTGATTGACAACGTTGTCATATGTGCATTTTACAGGAGGAGAGAAAAAAAGGGCTTCACCTGAGCTGAGACTTTGTGCACCGCGTGAGCACAGAACGCAGCATGTATTTCCTCTGTCGGTGAGTCCACAGATCAAACCAGTGCAGCACCAGCTTGATCCGCTCTTCAAATAACTGCTTGGGAACAAACATTCAGCACAACTTGTACACTTATGTGCATCTAATGAAATCAAACACCAGCTGATTGAGGAGGGTGGGGGATCTTTTTTTTTTTTTAAACATAGCTTAATGATCTGATTTTCTTTTCTAATAGAGGAATCATTTCAAAATTGGAGGACAACAAATGTGAATTTTATTTTATAATTGTTTTCAAGAAAGCATGAAATGAAACTTTGTGTAATTTGAATTAGTTTTAAAATATATTGGAGAAATTCTTTAGAATTGAAAAGTTTAAATTGACATCAAACAATTTTGTTTTTAGTATACGGTAATTGTATTGTTGCAAATCAATGGCCTACTTGTTGCTAAAGTGCAAGCTAGCTGTGTTGTGTTGCTAAACTTTCTTTTCTGATAATATGAGCAAGGTTGCGTCGGTTTGACTGACACATTCCAGACTGAAAACACTCAAAAACAAATTGGGGGGGGAAATAGAAGACTTATCAAACAAAGCGTACTTGAAACTTGTGGAATCAAACGTATAACTAAATCAAAAATGCTGGTGACGATTCGAGAACAACCCATCTATAACTTGTGTAAAACACCAAATTGTATTTGTATAACAGTAAAGACGGGTTCTAACCCCCACGTCATGCCGTGCGTATGACCTGCATGTTCTCTGCATGGTTGCTCTTCGGAGTCCAGCAGCTGAACAGAGTCGTTGAGTCCAGCTTCTTCTTTTCCATGATTTCTTTAAAAAGCCACGCGGAGGTCCGAGTTGTTACTCGATTACAATGATCGTCACCATATGCAAGTATTGATGCTCCGGGACCGGGTCACTATGGATACGCATCAACACATTCCATCACACCAAACAGCGCCTCCTGCGGTCAGCATCATAACATTATTGGTACAAAAAAGAAAAAACAAAGACCGTCAGCAAGTCATATTTGTTTGTTTCACCCACCCCAGCTGTCTTTTCTTATACAGTGTTGACTTTTAAAAGGCTATTATAAAGCTATTGCGGGCGTGTGATTACGTTTGTGATTGGTTCAACCATTTATGGTGTAGTTTCATGTTCAAGACACAAGATGGCGCTTGGTGAACGTCTGATGAAATCCAAATTGAAATGCAGTACACTGCAACGTTTCCCAACCTAAACTGAGCCAAGGCATGTATTGACAAATGTCCGATAAAAACAGAAATGCTACAAAAAGTGGATAAATGATACCCTTTGCAAATTGGTGTTAGGGACTCCTGCATTGCTGCCATAGATGAACAAAAGATTCGTTATGTCATAAATAAATGGACCAATGGAATTAAATGGGATCATTCCCAGCGACACACCTGAACATGGAACATTGGTCGGCTAGTACAAATGAACGCTAGTTGACTATAAGCTACAGAATGTTTTTGAGAAAACTTGCAATTCACACTTTTTATTTCAAAAGAAGAAGAAAAAAAATCAGCATACATTTTCCACAGCTCAAGCTGTAAAGAGAATCCATCCCATCAACATTGGCTGACTGACAAACAAAGCAGCAAGTGATTCATGATTACAATTCACAGACAGAGAAGTAGACAATTCATTTAAATCAATAAAGCTTCAATGACCACATTAAAAAAATGAATGCGTGGTTGTGAAGTTAGCATTTGGGTTACCGGACTACTTGCAGCCACACGGACAACACATGTGGACACAAGCCATCTAGTCTTGAGGCTAAAAGGGGTTCAACGTGTTCTTTTTTGCAAGATAACCACACTTTAATATTTGCGTTTGATTATACACGGATTGATCTGATCATATAAAGTGCAACAGAGTGATCCAATATTGTTTGCAGCAAAACAATTTGTTATTCAAATGACTTTGGTTAGAACTTACTGTAACAGCAACAATCGATGGTGTTGATCAATGTTAGTGCCTAAACTAGCAGGATCTTGATGTTTAGTTAAAGATGACATTGGCAGCATCCACATTAGGTGCATGAAACGTTGCTTTTGCATCTGGTGGGCAACAAGCGGGTCTCCTGCAACAATTGGCAGAGAGGCAGTCACACGCTGGCAGACCTCGGAATCTCTTGGCTGTCGGTCAGATTCAGTTTCTGGCTGCAAAGGCCAGTTCAGGGAGAACAAAAGCACATTTGGATTCTTAAAAGTGGTATCATTGACATCATCTCGCATCAAGTCTTGCAGACGTCAACAAGGATACATGGATGAACTCAACTCCTCCAGCTGAAAAGGAAAATTAGAATGACCTTTTTTAGAACACAAACAATTTTCAAGTGTCTGCACATGAATGTTCAAGCCGTTTATGATGGGTATTGCAAAAAGACTTTTGAGGGAAACTATTTCATCAAATTTGGAATAGGGCTGTAAAATCTAATTTAAAAATAAATGATGGGGGTGAATAATCTTCGTAGACAATATAAGTGGCAAGTCGTGTGACTTCCACTGGAGTAATAGCAGGAACCTGCCATCTTAAACCAAAATGGAATGTAAGCAAATCTACTAACCATTTTTCTACATCAAAATTACTACTGAGGAAAAGATTGCGAAAACAACAACGCAAGATCCAAGACTTTTCTGTGTGAGGAAATGTGAAACGTCTTACATTCAGAAGCAATTTGTCCATGTTGGTGTCCCGGGCTGTTTTTTTCTGGTCCTCTTGCATCTCATCCTCCTCGCCGTACAGGTCAAAGTGCAAGCGGGCCAACTTTTCCTGCATCTCCCGCACATGCTCCATCTGTCCAATGGAACATTCATTACCTGGGCAGACAAGACAAAAGAAGGCTTTGTAAAACTCTTTTGTATAGCTTACTAATTCATATTGCAGGTCACAACTACGGTTTAGTGCATACATGATCAGATTTTTTTTTTTTTGTTCATGTCTTTTGGCCTAGTGTTCATTACACACGCACATTTCCAAAATGCAGCTTTAACAACCCTAGAAAAAATATTTTTTAAATTTTCACAAACCCCCAGACCGGCAACAGGGCACTAAATCAGATAAGGGTGCATTGACCTGGAGTGGCAATGAAGCCGAATAGGTCCAATTCCAATATGAGGACATGATTTTATTTTTTTTAAATCAGCTCACCAAACGCTTGCAGTTTCCCTGAGTGGAAGTCGTTGAGAAGGCTGAGGAGTCCATTCTCCATCTCCTGCACGTCAGAGACATCAGTCAAGAACGAGTGCTGGATGATGGGTGCTGCCTGGGTCGCATTTGGGCTGGGGCGAACACCGGAACGCATCTGATACTTTGATTTGTCACGAAGTCCCCTGTTACAAAAAAACAAAACAAAACACCTTAAAGCAGGCATGTCAAAAAAATGATTACATGCCAGTGTTCTTCCAATTAAAATTTAGTGTGTATTTTCCATTTCATCTTTGCAGCGTTTATTGTTTGGCTGTAGAAAACAAAAACAAACAAACAGGGAAAGCACCACCTTATTTACATCACGAATGCTCTCATTGAAGCGGTGCAGCCAAGTTAACATCAAATGACTAGGCTGTATATAGTATGCGACACCTTCCAATGAAAGTATGAACTCGTGAATGGTGACCACATGTTGCCGCTACCTTTTATTCTTGCTCTTCTGGCTGGACTGGGGGCCCGCGCCGACATGTTTCCCCCCGGCGGAAGCACTGACTTTCCGAACAGAAGCGCTTGTGGGAGTCGCTGTTGCCACCGTCACCGCTGGCGTTGTGGGGGTCCTGGGGATTTTCCTCTTCAGCTTTCGCTCCTCCATGCTGGCCGGCTGCTAACCGGCGGTTAGCAGGATCGAGCCAAGCTAGCAAGTCACGACAAGCTAGCACTCGGCACAACCGTCGTATTCATCAGAAGCAGAACAGAGAACACGCATCATCCAAGCAGGAAGCTAAAGCGTCCGATTCGTAGTGTTAGATGTCAAACGTACGCATATAACACGTCGAAAAAGCGATGTCGACAAGAATGTCGGAAAACGTCAGTACCCTGGCCGCATGTCTACACGAGTGGAACCATCGGGAAAACTACTCAAACAAACAAATGAAAATCCCGAGAAATGAACACTTGTTTCAGTAGCAAACTCTGAACGCTTCCTGTTTTCTTCTTTTGGTGTTTAGCAGTTGTTGGAAAATGACGTTTAAAAAAGTTACCGCCATCTACTGGTTTGGAGTGCGAATAACGTACGAACTACAATAAATACTGTAAATCCATCCATCTGAACTGTCCTCTTGCTTTAACATCTGGCACACAATTTGAAAACACAAGCTATTTCCCCCTTATTTCCATTTTTTCTAATGTCCTGTTGATGTCATTTAACATTTTCATGAAGATTGCCTATTTTTGCATTGCGTTATTTTTCTTGTTTCCTGTCTCTGTCCATTTCATATCTGCACTTCACTCCCTGTTTGAAGGACGAGCCTCCAAAACTGTTCAGATAAAGCCATGGATCAACATAAAATATTGTAATGGAAATCTCAATTCAATCCACAATTTCAATTCAAAATGACAAAATAAAACCAAGAAAGCTCAGCAATTACATGACTCCAAGTCCATTCTCCGTTATGCATTTAACATAACACCAGAACCGCTTCAAAACACGCGTGATGGGCTGTGATTTGCAAACTGTCAGATTTAACATCAAAAGGACAAATATATATCAAGAGTGTATGTTTACTTGAGTTCACACTAAACTGCAAGTTTTATTCCCAACCGAATTTTCATTTGTCGTAAAGTCCATTTATTTTATTTTGTCTCTTCTTTTGATTGCATTAGTGCATTGTTAGGGAGTGAATTTTATTCTCTTAGAAAACCTTTGGAGCGTATTTGTTCAAACGAATGTGGTGATTTATTAATTTATTTACTTTCCCAAACAGTGGCGTCTGAGATTTTTTCAGATGTAGTTACTAACAGTAACCACAGGATGTCGCTAAAAGAACACGCAATATAAATCCAAATCTCCCTCCCACCCCAAAAAAAAGATTTCGTTTGCAAGTTTAATTAAAGCCTTCTGAATACCTAGTTTACACATCTAAAGTTACCTTTTTTTGTTTGCATGGCAGGCGAGGCACACGATTAAGAGTGCACAATCACATAAAGTGGTAAAAACATTTTGGTAAAAGTTGCAAAAGAGGACGGCGAGAGCATTTTCTCGGTCCACTTGATGTCCCTCTACGCTCCCTCTTGCCGCTTTTGTGAGCTTGTGTGTTTGTGCTGCGTGACAGAGACCGAGTGAGGTGAACCGTGGCTAAAATTCAACAGATGAACACATTTGGACTGAGTCCTCGCAGCCATTAGGAGATGCGACGAACATAATTGCAGTGTAGGATGCTTTTGCCGCAGCTACTTCATTCCTTTCTAATGCGGTTTGAATTATGCATTCGATTTCAGATGAATGACAACTCATCTAATTACACACTTGCTCTTACTGCTAATTCTAAGTTACCTGCCGAGTTACCTGAAAGCTACTCTGTATTATTATTTGACAAGGGAAGTAAGTGTGTGCTGTCTGTGGAAGTGGCCTGCACGAGCAAAGTGCTGTTATGCTCATAAAGATTGCGATTGTCCTTCTTTAGGCCTATACTGACAGATCATGTCCTTGTAAGATCCAAATCTGCAGAACCTTTGAGGAATATCACAGCACATGGAAATGACGTTTTCACAAAGAAAACACACACATTGACTTGAATTTGACAGCTGAAACACAAATGCAACTTTTATAATACAGTTGAATGATTTGCTCGAATGCCTTCAGACCCCTAAAGACCCCTAAAGAGCCCTTCACGTATTGGTTGAAGCAGGAGACACCTATTAGGTCCCACCTTGTGGACAACAAACAACACAATCATAAAGCGCACTATATTGTGCCATCTTCTCGGGATAAGTATAGAAAAAAATGAGAAAATGTCAATAGCTGGATGATGATATTTGACAACCCTGAATGAAGGCCACCCCGCGGCTCCAATTGTGTCTTTTTGTCCTCAACTTTGGCCTCCCTCGTACTCAATCCCTCGTCTCCTCGTCAGTCTGTAGAGGGTCCATCTGACATTTTGTCTGCCCGCTGCCTTGAGGGCTTCCAGGAGACGCGCACGCACCTTCTTGGCAGGCGGCCACAGAGTCGTCCGGTCTTCCTTTTCTTTTTTTTTCCGGAGTCGTCCGGGCTTCCTTTTCTTTTCTTTTCTGGAGTCGTCCGGGCTTCCTTTTCTTTTTTTTTCTGGACTCGTCCGGGCTTCCTGATGCGGCCTCCTGGACAAGGAATCAAAAGATGACATCATAAAACGCACCAAGTCACAAACACTCACACATTTTATGCTGGTAAGAGTTATTGATTTTGAAATAGGTCTTACCTATTTGAAAGTGTCGGTTTGGGTGACATTTGAAGGGACCGTGCACAACAAGCAGTGCTGGCAAAAGTCCATTCTTATTTTTCTTTTGCTTAATCTCGGATTGGTACCTTAATATATATTTTTTAATATTTTGTTTTAGCTTGTAACTGCAGATGTTACTTGCCAAATAGTTGTGCAGACAGACATGAGAGGAAAGGACGATAGCCGGACACGAGGAACGTTGGTTGGCAGGTTCTCACATCTGGATGCAAATTTCTTTGACACTCAAACAATCCAACATTTTTCCTCATCTCTTCTTATCCATTTGCAAACCAAGCCTTTTATTTGGCACCTCGCTTAATGATGACGGATAATAATTCTGTGAGTAATAATTGAGACAGCCGCTCTCTGCCGATCTCAAGTACATTTAATGGTGGCACGACTCTGTGTGTGTGTGTGTGTGTGTGTGTGCGTGCGTGTGTGTGCGTGTGTGTGTGTGTGCGTGCACATATGCGATTATGTGTTTGAATAGATGGTGTTGAAATGGTGCACTCCCTCCAGGGGCAAATTGTTATGGATGCGGTGGTGCTCAAATCACTGTTATTTGGTTGCTTTAAAACAAACTAATTGCAACATTCGGTGTGTGCGTGTGTGCACTCATGTGCGTATCAATTACCTTCTCGTGATTGTTTGTTGCCACCGGTTTCTTTAGCGTGCACTTGTTTACCGCTGCAGCTGTTGCGCATCACTTTGGTTTCAAGCGCAAGCGATGATGACATCAGTACTTTTGATCCCAAATGAAAACAAGCAATTAAAGCTTTGTGATCACAAAATAACGTTTCCTTAAGTGCCACAATTCATTGAAACGACCGACAAATTGGATGTCATCGCCAATGACGCGCATTCAACTTCAATGGTGTACAGTCCACGTGCACGGACGGACGGCAAACTTTCACGTCACTCTCTCTTGATGGAACTGGAAGGTTCAGAAATGAGCAAGATTCAAGTTCGTTTGTTAAAACATATATTTACTTTCTAAAATTATTATTTACACATTTGTATTTTTTGTATATATACAAGTAGCTACATTAACGTGTTGAATCTACGTCGAATCTACGTCACCACATGTCATTAATATTCATGAGTCTCGCGACGCGGGTCAAACTGGGCCGGCCAGTCATGCGAGACGCACGTAAACAACTAGCGAGATGTTGACGGCTCCAAATCTACTAATTGTGTCCGAGAATGATGAGCCCGGCGCCAAATTGACCGCTACACATGTGGAAGAACACGCTCACGTTCAATCAACGCCAGCAAAGTGAAGCCTTCCACCTTCATTTGTAGTCAACATTTTGTGGAAGCCATGCCGGCCACCGTCCTCGCAAAGAGGTAAGCGTCTTTTTTTTAATTTATTTGCCGTTTGGCATGAACCCGACTGCCGGACCATCATAATGAATGATGAGGAAAAATGCTAAAATGGCCGCTGTTGTTTGGACCTTTCTTGCTTACCGCCTGATTTTGGATGGCTTTGCCTTTTGTGACATGGATACAAATGTATCCGTAGGGCCTTTTTCTGAATGAAGGAAACGAGTTTATCAGCGGGAAAGAATGGAGGTGTCGGCAGTTTTGTTGCTTGTGCCCAAAAATTTCCGAGTAGAATTGCCATCGCTACACACGCAAAAAAAGCAAAAACAATTGAACCCCAACAACTATCAAAGACAAGCAGATGTGACGGACAGGAAAAGGAAGGATAGCTTGTTGAAAGCGGAGAATGTGTCAGTTGCGTAGGACGATGTTTTGAGGGGGAGAAACAAAAAACGTGATCCCTGGATGAGGCGGGCTCTTTTTCAGCCATCCGACACTCGCGCCATCTCCTTCAGCTGCCATTTTGGACGTCCGCACGAGTTGATCCGCGTTCACATTCATCCCTCTGAATTTCTGGCTTCGCAAAAGGAATAAAGAACGCGTCCTTCATACGTGGACGGTCGTCGTGTCGTTTCTGCAAGTTCCATAACAGCTGTGTTTACTCGCCATGTTTTTTCCCGGAGACACACGAGAAGAAAACAAGCACGACTTGCATTGCTCGTCAATGAGCCGGCTTCATTTGGACCTCCTGTCGGCTCGAGCTGCTGAAGTCACGTGACCTTGCGGTCTAAAACTAGCACGAGTGCGGTGCCCCATTCACTTGCATTTGCCTAGTTTGCTAGCTCCTGATTGGTTAGCGTTGGTCAGCTGATCGGTGTTCAGGAAGTGTCGCCGTAGCTTCGTGTGTGACGAGTAAACAAGCGTTGTTGCCGAAGAAATCCGTCTCCATCTTCTCATTTTATAAAAAGAGTTCCATTAACCACCAACCAACCCTCACGTTACACAACTGATGAAATGTTTAAAAAAACTTGTGGACGCACCGGCAACTAGTGGCCCGATGTACTTTGCGATGTGATGCAGGACCACAAAATAATCCGTCAGGGTAATAATCATATCCATCGTACAATTCAGTAGGCCTGTTGTTAATTGATGCTTGTAAGATGATCTGTGTGTGTGTAGCAGTTTTTGACAAATGGAGCACTCTGTTCCAGGCAGGTGAGTGTGTGTGTGTGTGTGTGTGTGTGTGTGCGCGCGTGCGTGTGCGTGCGTGTGCGAGGTGCACGCAAAGCTTTGTGCCAGCTCCTTCACGCCCTCGTGTGCCAGGTACGGCTCGTCTTTGTGTGGGCATGAAAGCGCGCCACATCTAAAGAAGGAAGAAAAATGCAGATTCTCGCGGGGAGAAGAGGAGGGACGAGAGGAGAAGGAGAGCGAGGAGAGGTGGCCTCAACGTTCCTCTCATGGTTCGGTCCAACACTTTCGTTTGCTTCCATGCACTGGCTCGCCTTTCACTTCTTTCCGTTTTGTGCCTTCCTAAGTGCTGCCGCTCCTCCGCCGTCCTGCTTTCTTTGCACTCCATCCGTTTTCTCCCCCAGCCCTCTTTTTTTTCTCTCCATCCCCTCTTCCTCCTCGTCCCAGTTTCCAAATGTTTGGGTGGCTCGCTGCTCCGGTCGCTGCTCAGGGAGGCCGACAAGCTAAAGAAGAACATCACAGACAAACGGGCTCCGATTTCAACCAAGGCAGACTTTTTTTTGTTTGTGTTGCTACCTGCACATCTCCACATCCCAAAGCTTATCAGCGAACCCAGCCCAGGAAGCATTACGGGAACTGGTCCGACATCACACGCAAGCAAACAGCAAGCGTCCCGAGATAAGCCTCTCTGCTGTGGAGTCCGCGCGGGCCGAGCAGTCAAGCGCAACTCCACAACGTTGGCATTGAAACGGCCGCAAGACGAACCTGCCGTTATCATCCGCACTTCAAGCTTCTGTCATCTCCAGGAACAAAAATCAAGAAGATACGAGTTATGTGAAGCCCACGAAGACTTAGAATGGCGGTAAAGCTCCACTTTGCAGAAGTATTTGGAGCACAAACACCACCGTGATGCTTCCGTTCTTGTTTTGGTGCGACATGCAGACATACAGTTCACTTTTTGCGAGTTCACCGTATCGCAGACATACCGTATATATATATATGAGCTGTCAAACGATCATTTCAGATCAATCACATCTTAGAATTTTGATGAATCCCCGTAAATCGCTTAATTAAAAAGGCTTTTTTTTTTTTATCAACATTCCCCCCGCCAAAGTTGAAGAGCACCAGTTATGTGTTCATTCTTTTGAAAATGAATGTTATGAGGACGTCTTCAACATTTTCGGACCCGCTGCACATGTTCATCCTCCTCTTTTTCTAATCAGATAATTACTTGCATCATTTAAAATGACCCCAATATTTTGACATGAACAAAGATTCGAAATGTCATATGCGAACATTAATTAAATGCTTTACTTTAACTCATTCACTGCCATTGACGACTATAGACGTCAAAAATTCATGTGACTTAGTTAAAAAAAAAAACACTTAATTTTTTTTATGAAAACCTTGATTTTTTTTATTGTACATTTATAACACATAAAAATTATCATGCGATTAATTACAATTAAACACCCCTTATTTTATTTTTAAATTAGGCCCATCAGGCGATTACAATTTTTAATTGTAATTAATCACATTACTTTACTTGTTAACTATTAATCACAAATTTTGTATCTGTCAAAATTTATAATATTTTTTTTCTAGGTTTTCATACTCTTGTTACCAAAAGTGGGGAAAAAAATGTTTAAATTTTTGACGTCTCTAGCCGTCAATGGCAGTGAATGAGTTAATGCAAGTAGTTATGTTTATTGCTCAAACACAACCTGTGCTGCCTTCAACGTAGCCATTCGGTTCAGTTCGATTCAGTAGGATTAAGATTCGGTTCGATTGGGTGCAACGTTTATTTGATTACGCTAGTCAACTGACTAGTCAATTGCCAAATGAATTTATAATTATTTAGATTCTTCATGAATGGTTTGTATGCTGAGCACTTCTGAAGCTCCATGCTGGACATATTGTGACGACATTTTGGCCCGGCTCATTATAATCCCGTATTTGTCACTCTTAGATCCTGTACTTCGAACCTGTATTTGTCACGCGTATTTTGTCATATAGGCCTTGATGCTCTCATATAGAATTGAGTATGGTCCTAGCTGGAGTTCCTGAGCGACACGTTCACGTCGAGGTTTGTCTGCATCTGTCCCGCTCAAGGTTCCTTCATCAAATTCTTTCTTCGAGGCCATCCCAATTCCAAACCTGACTTGACGAGACTTCTTACGTAATCGTCACCTGCTTCTGGAATCAACAAAATCGTCACTCGCTGTTCCATGCCGTCACTTCCTCCCTGCCACTCATCCTCAATTCTGCCTTCATCCCCGCACGCTGATTGATTGTCACACTGCAGGTGTGTTGACCTTTCACCCGAGGTGCTGGTTCTTCAAGACTTCAAGAGGTTCGAGCGATTGATGTGAGATCTTTGAAGGTGTTTGTGTGTGTGTTTCTTCTGAGCTCCTGCAGTTAAGGAACCAAAGGTCCTCAGGGTATTAGAGCAGGAGATCAGGATATGGGCTCACGCACACACACTGGCTTCTCAGCGACCTCTTGGGGAGTTCAGTGGCAAGGCGTGGTGCGAGTGGTCGTTTGAACCTGAAGATTTGAAAGATCACACACGCGCACACACACAGCAACTGCATAAACGCAGGCGCAGATCTATCCGATGCGCTTTGCACAACGCGCGCAGCCAAAACGCAGGAAGCTGATGAGACTCCCACGTTTTGAGAATCCATCCTGCTGGTTGCTGCTTTTAGAATTTCCTCGTGTGAGAATGTGACAGATGTGGGAAAAGTCAGATGAAGGAGAATTTCATGTGAGCGGGTCTTGTAAGGTCGGATAAAGGTCACAAGAAAGGTCAGCATGATTTATTTAATCACACACGCCGACACTCACATTGTGCATTTGCCGGCGCCATCAGAAGATGATGGAGGTGACAGATGGGAGGTTTTTTTGGGACCTTGCATGTATGCAGAGGTTTTTGTGAATTTGTGAGTGTATTTTTGGACCCAATTCCCCAACGGGTTCACTAACAAACTCCACACTTGATGCTTTCCTGGAACGGGTAAAGAGGTCCTCGGTGGAAGAAAGAGAATAGCAGAGTGGCGCCGCACACGCATGCGAAAGAAGCCCCATGAAAAATGGAGCAAAGGACTTTAGAAAAGTGGATGTAATTAATGTTAGCCATGAAACAAAAGTCGGTGTCATTTGCGGGATGACGAGCAGATGAAAGTGGCGCACACCTGCCTTTTGTTGCTGCCGATGCCCCGAGGCGCCGTGTCACAACGGCGTCTCGGTGACAGTGCCGGCCTCATTGACCAAGGGAACCCCCCCGCTTGCCAAAGCGCCATCCCCCCTTCCCCCCACCCCACTGTTCACTGCGTCGCTTGCGGCCTCGCTAGTCCTTTGCGGGCCGTGACCTTGCTGGTCACACGGAAAAGCGCCATATGGGGGAGACCGAGCGGGAAACGCAGATTTAACTAATCCTTCATTTGTCTCCATTTTCTTCACCACCTTCACGTGCGCCATATGCACTCTTGCAAGTCCCCCCCCCCCCCCTCCCCTCCCCCCTCGCCCCTTGGCTGAGGCCGAGGCCAGTGCCCGCGCCACCTCACCCAGGGCAAGGGCCGCATATGTTAAGGAGGCGGGCAGGGCAGAGTGGCGGGCGGCAGATGGCTGAGCCCGAAGGCGGCCACGGCTGGTGGCGCTGGTGCGTGTGTAACGGAGGTGTGCGTGCTTAGGTGCGAGGAGATCCCCTTTGTGTGTGTGTGTGTGGTGCCGCTTACTCGGGCCCAGAGAGCCGGAAAGGGCATTTATTGAAATTCTTCAAAAGCGTTGACTCATGTTACCTTCCGGTCCTGCAGGTGGCAGCGAGTGGCTGACAACGACTTAAGAACAGACGGAGATCGTTCCTCTCTCCATGTCGACACGTCAGAGCGAGGACCGGATGCAATTTGACTTTCAAAAAAATATTGTTAATGATGTCCAAAAACTGTGATCAATCGGCACCAATATTGAACTCATTTTCTCCCACAAACGTACAAAAACGTTCTACTTTAAATATTGCCATGGTCCCAAAAACCTATTTCTACATTTTTTATTTTTTATGCTGGAGCATACAGAAGGCTTTGATGCAGCCTCTGTTTTGAAGAGGCCGCTTAAAGCAATGATAGTTATTACAAAAAAATGGCCAGCAGGTGGCAGCAAAGTATAAGAGATCAGCCAGTGCCATGTTGGGGGAAAAAAAGCTCATTAGAAGTTCACAGTTCTAAATGGATTTGTGAATAATGATGAAACTTTACTATATTCTAATGCGAATTGCTGCAAAACGAAAACAGATAGAATTTTTTTTCTTTTCCTGATTAAAGAAGAGACTCTAATCTTTCTTTTGGTATAATGTTCCATGTTTTGATAGCAACAGAACACAATATTCTGTAGCTCAAGTAGCCACTTGGATCGCGATGTGGAGCTGCATCTCTTGCCGGAAAGAATTAGCATTGAGCTGCATGAAAGGCCGGCAAACTCGCTGGTCGGCTGTCTACGGCGGCGCCGCCGAGCTGGTCGGCTGTCTACGGCGGCGAACTCGCTCATCGGCTGTCTACGGCGGCGCCGCCAAGCTGGTCGGCTGTCTACGGCGGCGAACTCGCTCGTCGGCTGTCTACGGCGGCGGCGCCGAGCTGGTCGGCTGTCTACGGCGGCGAACTCGCTCATCGGCTGTCTACGGCGGCGCCGCCAAGCTGGTCGGCTGTCTACGGCGGCGAACTCGCTCGTCGGCTGTCTACGGCGGCGAACTCGCTCGTCGGCTGTCTACGGCGGCGAACTCGCTCGTCGGCTGTCTACGGCGGCGGCGCCGAGCTGGTCGGCTGTCTACGGCGGCAAACTCGCTCGTCGGCTGTCTACGGCGGCGCCGAGCTGGTCGGCTGCCCGGGCAAGAGGGTCGGCGTCACGGAGCTCCATTTCTGACTGCTAAGATCGTTTGGTACCGATAACCTTGGCTATAATAGCCGCCTGATGCTAATTGTTTCCCCAACAGCGGCAGTGGTGTGAGTCAGTTAGCCGCAGGGGGGCTAATGGCGACCTCCCTTTTGAGCGTAACAAAACGTTTAGTGTCACTAAATATGTGAAAACGGCCACCAAATGCCATCAAAATTCATACGCACATTTCCATTCTTCTCTACTTGTAAAACAAAACAATCAATAAAATAAAACACATGAAATCACTGCTGAGGCGGTGAATTTGAGTGCTTCCAACATTTGTACATAGAGACTCTTATATAAGTGTTCATCTCAATCAAGTGACCCTTCTGTTCTGAAAGTTCTGAAGCGAAGGAGGGATTCTATGGAAGAGAAAGAAGCAGACAAGTGCAGCAGAGGTGCGACTTTTGTCCTTCATTTCACCCACAACGGTGTTGGTGTGCCACAGACGAGGACGTTGTGAAGATGCTCGGAGGTATGACACAGCTGCTGCGCTCTGAAGCGCGCACACACCTTGCAGATATGGGCCGGCTGCCACGCTTTGGTCTGGATAATAGGCTGCTAAGCCACACACACACACGCGCGCGCGCACGCGCACACACATTCACAGACACGTTTATCTAATATCCTATGCGCACTTAAGCGGCAGCCTGTTTCGTCCTGTTTAGCACTGTTTAGCTCCACCTGTTATATATCGGTGGATTCATCGCATCTACAAAATCACTACTTTCCGGGAAATAAAATGTTTTTAAAACCAGCGCACCTCTTAAGTCTGCGTTCATGCTAACGACCCCAACACAAAAAGGATGTAATACTTCACAAAAGCTAACCACTGTGGTGACATCATCATCGTCTCGCCCTCAGCGGCCTCAGCAAGGACCGATGCGGTGAGTGGCGGCAGGAGAGGCGGAGCTTCCCTGTCCCTTCCTTCCCCTGCCTGGTAATAGTCAAATAAGAATAATCATGATCATAATTACATGCAATTCTTTTACATTTCACTTCTCTGGTCCGTACTATACATGGATATTCTTTTTCAATCCAGTATTTCAATGATTTCATCATTTCAGTTCAAATAAATAAATAAACAAATAAATGTGAAAAAATAAAATAAAAAAAACTTGACTTTATATAAAAAGTTTAGTTTTTCTTGCCATCATAGAGTGTGGAATTGCTTGACGCATGATTAAAAAGCTTTGAAAAATATCCAAATGAATATCGCTGCTAATCTTCTATTGTGCTTAACTACAGACAAAGAAGTCCGTGCCTGACTCGTCCTAAAGCTCACTGAGAATAAAAGCCATGAAGTGATGCAAAGGGGGGGGAAAGATGGGCTGCTTAGACAGTATCATTGTCAATATTATTATTAATCTGGGTGCTAATTGACCTCTGTGTGGTTTCCTTTTGAAATGAACCGTTTCACTGAGTGATTTTTTTTGAATAAAACAAGCCTATTGAAATGTATATAACCTATTTCACCTTGATATTGTCTCCAAAAATATTATCCTCTGGAATGAAGAAATGGTGCAGTTGGATGACACGTGTCAGACTGTTGAAGTGTCCAAAAGAGTTCATACATTTGTTCTGAAGCCATTTTTCAACACTTTTAATTGCTTCATAATGTGTAAAAAAGACACCACAGGAAAAGAATATGAAATGGATCATTTTTGGACATAAAGGGGTTTCCACCTAACAGCGACAATATTTAGTTTGCATATCACATTAACTAACCCCCCCCCCCCCCCCCACCGACTCCCAGAAGGTCATTGCCCCGAGGACGTCCATTTGAAGTGAAGTTCTTTGGCACTGAGCGGCTGGAGGCCGAGTTCCGACGTCTCATCTGCATGCTGCTACTCACGCCTGCTTTTCTCACTCTCAAGTCATTCATTTACATGTAGACTGGCAGACAGACGAACGCTTGGCACCCAAATGTAAACAAACTTTTTTTTTGCCCCCCATTTTGAGCTTACAAACAATACAAATTGGGCCCGCCTCTCCAATGGAAGCCCGTTGATGACATTCATCTTCGTGTCTCTTTGTGTGTTTGTGGACCTCCTGGTAATGGATCCTAATGGTCCCGGGCAGCCGTCTATGGTGCGAGGGGTGAGCGTCGTCTGTTTGACCCCATGGTCAAGCTGGGCGACCTGGACCCCAGGGCCGCCTGTCCCTGTGGGGATCGGTGTCGCCATCAGCACGCATTACACTCAAGGTCAACGCACGCTGTTAGCAGCCGCGTCTTGCGCGCCGCTCATGAACGGACGCTTTTTTCATGCTTGGAAAAAATCTTTACAACTTTGATTGTGGTTTTTCCACATGATATCTACTTTCCATGGCGGTTGTTGACTTATTTGTTTTTTTTGTGGGGGGCCAACCTTTACCGCCTGGAACAACATCCCTTTTTCTCCTTCTGTCTCCAAGTCGGTGAATGTCAAAAAGCAGGAGTCGCTCAGGTAAACACAACTCCCGGGGGAGCGTTGGCCTTTGGGTTCACAGCCGGGGGACGGAAAAATAGAGGCAGGTGAGCGAATGAGCAGAGTGGGCAGAAGAATAGCAAATTAAAAACAAACGGAAACAACGGCGAAGAAAATGAACAATGCAAGTTGGAAAGCGGCCACAAAGTTGACAAGAGAACCCGAAGTTCACCTCGTGTATTATTTGTCTTGTATAAATCTCTCTTTGCTGTTTCCATGGAAGCGTGTCTTGGGTTCACATCATTAGTTTTAAAGTTGACTTGCCTCCGACAGGTGCAAGACCGTTGGCGGTTTGTTGGCATTGTGAGCGCGGAGCCGCTTGCCGCCTCCTTGACGGCGCTCTCGGCCTCCTGGCGTGGCAGGCGGGCAGCGCTCGCCCTGGGCAAGCGCTTCGCTGTGGGAAGGAGCCTTGGCTTTAAGTGGCTCTAAGTGGCTCTCGCTGTTTGTCTCTTTAGCTGTTTATATTTTCCTCTCCCGCGCTCGCCACGGGCAGGGAGGGGCCTCTGAGCAAAGCCAGGCAGGGAGCGTCAACACAGCAGCGAGCGAAACCGGCAACGCCGTGTTCACATTTGCTGTACTTGTGTGTGTGTGTGTGTGCCGGTCGCAGTCGCTTCATCATGATTACAAACGCTATGTTAAGATTTGATTATGTTGATTTCATGTGAGGGAGCGCGCATGTGGCTTTGTATTGACACGGCCAAAAGGTCCAAGAGTGACCTTCTAAGATGACATTATTTGCTATCGATCCTCCGCCGTTGTATGTTTGAGCCTTGCTGGGACTTTGGCGCCGACAATGCCGCCATTGTTGCGTTTTTAAGGACGCTGGGTGGCACCGACTTGACTCAGCGTTACCGGATTTTTCCGACCATACGCTGCACTTAAAGTCTTTTAATGTTATGAAAAATTGCCCTGTAATCTAGAACGCCTTATGGATGGATGTTCTTTCATTCAAATTCCTTTTGTCCGTCTTCCCATTTTCATATAACCGTGTGTATATTTTCGTCACACCGGAAGACCATGTAAATACAAGGCCAGTATATATATATATATATATATATAAAGCCGATCGTTTTAATAATTTGGGTTCGGTCCGCCTATGCACCCTCCATCTTTTTGTTGTCCCCCCTCATGACCGCAAACCCAACGTGGCGCTCACGAAATCCCACTTAGCTGATTTTTCAAGGCCACACAATGTAGGCAAGTCATTTTTTCCACGTCATGCACAATCACGGAGTCACAGCAAAACTAAAATCACATAACAGCAAACTAGATAGCATCGCTAATAATTCCTAAAACAACTAGACCACTAACTAAAGAAATAATTGACACAGAACATGTGCTCTGCTGCTTCGTCTGTCCTTCCTTCCTTTCCTAAAGTCTCTCCTTTGGTCTCTTGAGGTCTCCCTGATTTGTTGGAATTTGGACGTCTCTGGGGTTGGTGAAGGACTCTGGTTGGTGGCCCGGTGGGTGATGTCTGGTCGGTGCTGGACTTCACTTTTCTTTCTTTTCTTTGGTCCTTCTTCGGGTCTCCTGACGGCCCCACGACTCTGGCTGGATTCTGAAGTGTTGGGTTTAGGTGAACGGTATGGGATTTTTTTTAATAGGTTTTAGGTGCACTAATGAATACACACACGCACAAACAAAAAAGAAAAAGAAAAAGAAAAAAAGGAGAGCAATGATGATGACATGTCAAATGAACAATATTGAGAAAAAAAAAAGAAAGAACATGTGCTCTACTATTCCATTGCTTAGCGCCGCAAAGCATGCTGGGATGGGAGCGCCTCCAGACGACTCCCAGCGAAGCTACGCCAATATGGCGGCGTCCACGGTAACGGCACGCGTCATGGGATGCGCGTCATATCCTTCTGGTAATCATATTGCAACAGGTCGCGTGAAGCTTCTCGGGTTTCATGATGACGACTGACGTTATAAAGAATCGCTGTCGATCAGAAACAAACTCTCCGGACTTCAGAATTACAACTGGCCGGAAATCACGACGTTCATGATTGTGGTGTTTTGTTTCCAACGGGAGCTTAGTTGAACCCGAGGATATTCGATGCTATCGTATAGCAAGCGGCCAGCCGACGCCCGCCCCGTCCCCGATGCACATTCCGACGGACTTTCCGACGTGGGATTTTGGTATCGAGACGTGGGAGGCAAATGTTGACCGTGCCGCAAATCCCCTTAAAATAAAAGCGGAAGTCTGCATTTGAAGCACATCTTGTCCGTTTTTGTTTGAAATTTAGTGTGCTGATGTTTAGAACGTGAATGAAGACGCGACTAGGGTTCCACAACTGCGTATTGCATCATTTGAGCTCAGGAGCCGGCGTTTTCCAACCTGTGGAGCCAAGGCGCTCATTTTGCATACCTCACGCTGAACCAGAAAAGAAAAAGAAAAAGTTTGCATACTAAAATAATGACCTCAACTCAAGTTAGTCACAAATGTACTTTGTGTGAAATGTGGTCTTGTAAAGTTGAAGACAGAGCTGATATATTTGCATGACTTAGTCTGTTGTATGAGTGGCAACAGATTGACAGGTTGCTTTGACCTTTTGCCATCCAATCCAAGAGCAGTCATTTATTAGGTCTGCCACTAAATGCCACAAGCATAAATAGAATAATAATGATCATTTAAATGGGAATACAATCATAAAAAAACAAAAACAAGTGAGACATGTGGCGCTAGCTGATGTAACCTAGCATAATGCCGCTAAATCCATCAAATAATTTAAATATTTAACATCAAAGGATTCACCCCAAAATAATGTGCCTTATAACCCGGAGCACCTTCTGTGTGAAAACATTTTCAAATAGGGCCGTCTTTTGACGTGAAGCCGAATAATACGGAGTGGCTTTGAAAAATACGCGACTCTGCTAAGCTGTGGTAAACTGCACTTACAAATGCGGCCTCTGAGGTGGACATGAACGAGCCACCGTGTTCAAACACAGAAAATGGCCTCACGTGGCACTTAACACACATGCGCGCGCACACACACACACACGCGCGCGCACACACTCATCTTCAGCGGCCTCACTGTCTCAAGTTAAGCAGCAAATGAACACAATTAACCACGGCTCTGCAAACACACACTGGGGTATTGTTCTGCTCACACTCACTCAAACCCTAATCTGCTGCACCAGAGGGATCCTGTGCCTGTGCCTGCGTGTGTGTGCGTGTTTCTGTCGGGGCAGTCGAGGGGAAGGAGTTCAGAGCCCAGCTGACAGAAGGGGCTTCCAGGCCTTTTTCCCTCAGAGCTTTACACGACGATGATCAACTCCTCGCGCCTTAGTCCTTGCTGCGCTCGCATCAGTACAAACACACACACACACGCACATGCACACACATACACACACATGCGCTCTCTTTGAGCAAACAATCATCGACGCGCCTGCGTACACGCACACACAGCCTTCGGTCAAAGCCAGATGTTCCAGGGTGAACAAAGGCATGAAGTCACAAGTGAGCGTTCTCAACAGCAGGTTGAGCCTTGGGTCACGATTAACATGCGCACACGCACGCACGCACGCACACGCCCGATGCAGTGCGCATCCTCTCCGGCAAGTGCGTGTGTCTAATTGACGGCTGGTAGAAGATTTCTTGCAAGAACACCTACACGAGCGGCTGCCTAATGACTGCACTTTAAGAGGCCTCCCGGGCCTTTCTCGGGACGGATTCAGGCCCGTCGCATCAGCAAGCGCGGACAAAACCAGCACAAACAATACCACGACACGCACGTAAATTAGGATTGTTATGATCAGGTTGGTTCTATGGCAGACAATTTCCCGTCTTGTGTGAAACAAGTGATTGAGTGCCTCTGTCGCCGTGACAACCGCGACAGTGTCGCTCATTTGGGCCATTTGGACATTTGACAAATATTTGATTGGGACGTCGGAGGTTATGGCATGACAGACTAGTTTTTTGGTCATTCCATTCAAGGGTGACGAGACACTTGATGGTCCTCTCTGGGAAATTTATCTCGGACATCAGAATACAATTAGGCAGAAATTCGACACTTTCACGCTTTCAAGTCACTCGGTTTGATCTCTTCATGATAAATAAGGCAAGGAACATTATTATTATTATTATATTATTATTTAAAGATGATTTTTTTTTTTAAAGAAGCTCTGAGATCTAAAGACTTCCGTTGCAGCCCAGAGTTTCAAGTAAACATGGCGAGGCTGCGTTTAGCTGTGATGCTGCGTTTAAAAAATGTCTTTGTTTCAATGTTCTATGCTTTGATTCTGAATGTCATTCGTTGTTGTGTTTGCATTGAGATGTTGTGTCTTTGCTTGTGTGAGTTCTTCCCACCTTTGGAAAACAAAGATTGTTTATTGTTCTTGGAAGACTCGTAGATCCATTTGGAAGAACATTTGGCATGTCAGAGTTCACCGATGTTGACTCGTAAGCTTCGTTCTCGCTCACTTCAAAAAGGTTCGTGGTTTGAAGTCGGTGTTCAATTCATTCAAGTGTGCCGGAAGTGCAAAAAGCTTCCTACAAAGTTCCAAGCTTTGTGCACAGTGAAAACAATCATAATCAAAAGTCAGCGGTCTTATTGATGACTGATGACTTCTTTCCATGCGGCGTAGCAGCGAAAGCACACACAACGAGCGTCGGGCTGGCGATGAAAAGGTGGCATTCCGCGAGGACGCTTGTTGGCACTGCACGCCATCTCAAAGTGCAGCAGATGTGCCGGCTCGTGCAATGATTCCGCCAAAGACTGCGGCTCAGATGTTTTGTGTGTTTGTCTGCACGGCCTCGTTGGAGCACAAAATGTCTTCCGTTTGATCTGCTGGCTGACCTTCCAGCACGCTGGCCTTTCCCCGTGCTCGCACCTTCAGCGGCAAGCAAGGCAACTGTGGAATTGTGCCTTTAAAGCGTTGCCACCTCTGCCACCTCGCAATGTGCCTCTGCCTCCACGCCAACCTTTGGCCAACCTTCCGGGCGCCATTGCCTTCAACTGTGGCACATTTGTTTGGATTCAACCATTCCATAAATTCAGTCAAACAAGTTTGCAGTTTTTCTTTGCAGCATTTCTATTTAAAAAAACAACGTTTTTTTTTTTTTTTTTTTTTTAAATACACAACTCAAAGGTTTGAGGGCAATAGATTGACTTTATTTTTGGATTCTTTTGTCATTGATTGTTTTTTCACTTCCTGAATTATCGTCATGTCATTTATGAGTTTGACACTAACAAAAGGTTCGAAATGTTCATCCATTCCCTGAAAAGCAAACGTTTGCACCGCCATCCGTCGTGCTGTGTTTGCCAATCAAGCAAGCGAGCGGCGAGGAACATGCACACGAATATCTTCTACGATCAACTTTGTATCTTATCACCTTATTAGTACGACCTTAACAGTGTCTAATGAAACATCAATTTGCTGTATTTTCTAAGGTTGAGAGGAATTATTATTATATTATATTATTAGTATGGGATTTTTTTTTAATGGGCTTTAGGTGAACTGATGAATACACACACGCTCGCACGCACGCACGCACACACACACACACACGCACATACACATACTCACCCACATACAAAAAAAAGGGTATATATATATATATATATATATATATATATATATATATATATATGTGTGTGTATGTGTGTATATATATATGTATATGTATTTAAAAAAAAAAAAAAAAAACATTTATTAAATTTTTTTTAATTGATTTGTTGGATTTAAAAAAAAAAAAAAAGAAAAAAAGGAGAGCAATGATGATGTAAAATCGAATGAACAATACTGAGCTCTCCTGTGAAAAAAAAAAAAAAATAAGGTTGAGAGGAATCAAATGAGGATGCGTGAGAGACACACGCACAAACATGACAATTAAAGATAAACATCTTTAAGGTAGCTTTAAAAAAAATAGTCTTCATCACATGTTGCTGATTTTGTGACTGCACAATACAAAACAGTTTATTCTTTCAGCACATGCTGCGTTTGCAAAGGCTGACCAGAAAGTGGCAGTATGCAGCACGCTAAAGTTCGAAACCTCATCTGGACCTTTTTTTTCTTATTAGATTGATTTTAAGGTTTTGATATTATGATTTTAAACATGCCCAGATTTGTCAAAAGACAAGACACTTTTTTTTTTCTTCCAAAGAGGCATCACTCTGTGTGTTGGTAGATGTGCATGTGTGTTTTGCGGGTCTTTTGTTTAGGCCAGTATGTTGGTGTGTGTGTGTTGACCTGATAATCTGTGTGCTTTATGGAGTGCTGTTCATACATCAGTCTCCACTGTGATCCCAAACCCAAACACAATGTCCCCCTCCTCACGCTCCTAACACACACACACACACACACACACGCACACACACACACGCACACACACGCACACACACGCACACACACACACACACACACACACACACACACACACACACACACACACACACACACACAATGAACAGACAAAAACATACATAATTAAAATTTGTATGTCGCAGCATCCAAAAACCCAACAACTGCACATCCTAAAGAAAATGCATCTTTTGTATAAGTAGAGTGTCTTTTTGCATTCCCCCCCCCCCAAAGGTCAATCGTACTGATCCCACTCAGAATCCGCCAATCCCAAAGTCAAACACAGACTCTTTATCAGAGACCACACTGCCACATAATCCCTGGATAACTACACCTGGGGACTTTGCGTGTGTGTTTGCGTCCACGTGCAGACTTCCTGCCATGGCCGCAAAAAAAAGAAAAAAAAAAGGGGAAAAAAAGATGCTGAGCGTGTTCATCGCAATCAACACACATTTTGCAGACATTCCATCAAATGTATGAAATTGAGATTAATTATTGGAGATGGTGGAGGTGCGTCTTAGTGCTGTCTTGGCGCCCTTGAGCAAAGCAAGACTGCACCTTAAATGGTTGCGTTTTCCTTTGAATTCAATTAAAATGTAACGAAAATTTGGTAAATGTAACAAATTAATTTGGAAGGCAAGAATTTAAGAACAATTCAATTCACAACTGGGGTAAACAAATGAATGAAGTTTGTAAAATGATGCGCAACTGTATTACATCTTTTTTTTTTTTTTTAATGCTGACATGTTTTTGCTGCACGCCTCAGCCCACTTGTTACTAATACACAGATGAGCCCGTTTGTCAACTGAAATTGACTACAAACAAAAGAAGACCAAAAAGAAGATGGGCCCGTGTGTGTGCGTGCGTGTGTGGAGGAACAATTATATTGGCTTACGTGTGAAAAGAAGCAAGTCTTGTGGTTATTGTGCAAAAGCTACAGATTTCACGTAACTCCTTTAAACCGTTCTGGTCAATAAAGGAAATGTGCACGAGGAGAGAAATCCCGAATATGAGTCGGACTTGTTTTGTGGCCAAATAGAAGAAGAAGGAAAAAAAGGCACGGAATTATTTTTCGCAATGAGTTTTATGTGACGACTTGGCTGAGGTCTTTTTGCAAGTTCTGCACTTGTTTGCCAAAACATGCCGGGAACAACACATTTGCTGATTATAACATTTATTGTTAAAGTATTTTGCTCTGAAATAGTGAAAATGAGAGGATATGTGAACATTTCCATTTTGAAGTTAGCGGCCACAGTTAATGGAGACAATCACAACTCAAAGTCTCAAATGAAAAAAAGGTTTGTGCTCACATACATGTCAAGCCTAATTTGGTCCCACCTGTATTACAAACCCATAAAATCCTTATTTTCCCATAAAAATCCTTATGTCAGTTTTATCAATACTAAAGCTGTTTCATGCAATAACATTAATCTTACCTTACTTTCTTTCTTATATGAAGACATTGACAGTATCTTGTTCCAAATGACATTTTATTGCACAAAGAAAAAACTGATTTCTAAATATCACAGGGACGCTTGACTTTTTTGTTGCTTCACATTTCTCTCGTGCAACTTTGATTTCAAATGTTCTTTGACATCGTAAATGCCAGATGCCGCAACCTTAATGTCCCGTCAACAAAGCCAACATGATGCATACTCTTTACCTTAAATAAATCCGTCCATTCCCAACGAAAACGTCCGGTGTATCTTGTTTTTTTGGCCGGCCTGTCCCCCATTTTCTCAACCACTGCGAACGACTCGCAATTTTCGCGCTAACACAAATTTCTTAACTGCGCATGTCAGGAAACTGTTAGAAGTCTCGCGCGATAGACGAGATTTTGTGACCGGTTGTTGTTTAAATCGAGCTTATGCACACGTGTAGCACGTAGCCGACAGTAAATACTAAATAAATTTAAAAAGGGTAAGCAATATATACTAATATTATTATTTTCATGAAAACAGTTAAATCCGTATTCATTTCCAAATACGCCCGTATGCTTTTGCAACACGTAAAAATCCGTAAGAAATACGGACAAACCTTATGGGTTGACATGTATGTGCTTGCGTTTCCACCCGGTGATGACGAGTAGCCGGGTGGAATTTTTAAATGGGCCACGGAGAGCTTTCCTTCCTTCCTTCCTTCCTTCCTTCCTTCCTTCCTTCCTTCCTTGTTGATGTCATCTTTAATTGGTGCGTGCGTAATGTCAACACAGTCTGCTTTAACTGCTGCCGCTTGACGCATTTTCTCCCTCATTAGGCAGTCACTCCTTCAAGTGGCTCAGTCCCTGCGGACCCGCCCTGGACAGGCCTTCCATGCGTGTGGGTGATCGGGGGGGTGGGGGGGGGGCATATGTGCATCCATATTCAACAACAAACATTTGACAAAATTGAGGAAAAGTGCATTGTGAAAAAAGCCCAATCTTTGTTTCTTTGGTATTGAACGCAGGCAAACATCAGCCTTCTTCGTGTTTCCTTTCATGCAAGCTTTTTTTTCTCTTCAGTCAAACCCTGATTGCGCCTTTTTCGCTCGCGTCATTGTTGAAGATGTTATTTACGTCTCCTCATCCTTGGGGGGCCGTTTGAATGTGGCGGCCATGAAAAAAACAAGCGGAGATTGAATGAGCAACGTCAGAGTTGCTTCTTTTTCAGCAGGTGCGACCTTAATGCGAACACGAGCGAGCCGCATGCACGGCGGTCCCCGGGGGCCCAAATGTCGGAGGCTTCCAAATAATACGCAGCCGACAATAACGCGGACCATTGATTGGCGGCTTTTGCAAATCAAGATGAGCAAGAAAAAGGAGGCTGCGAATAAAACGTTGGAGTGGCAAAGAGAGGAAAAGACACCATATGCCGTACACCTGAGCCCTGCCAAAGAACATGTGGGGAGGGGAGGGGTCAGCGTGGGGTGGGTGTTAAGTGGGGGATGATGGGAGCGAATCACTTCCACTACACGCTCATTACCACCTATTCATCTGGAAGACATCTCGGAGCAGACTAACTTGCCGTACGTATTTGTTTGCACTTTCCCGCAAGCGGCTTCGACCCGGCGCTCACGTCGTAAGTCGAAGGGCTTGATAATCAGGCGCATTTACGTGCCTTCCCTTTCACGTGCCCCCACGCCACTTCCATTCTGCTCCCACTTTGCCGGCTGCAATTAGCTCCGTTCTTTTCACGGAAAAAGCACAAGCACTTACGACTTCTTGGGATAATGGACGAGAACCGGCGCGCCAATATTCCGCCGCCGACGTCCCTCACGTGGCCGCTTGAGGCTTTTTAATATCAACACTGAACATACAAAGCAAAGCACTCAATTGTCAGCCGAGGGAGCGCATACGTACAGGTTGCCTCTTCCAGAAAGATGATGGGTTTTATTTCAACTCCAAAACTCCAAAATGCAAATGAGCGCAGTGACAATGAACCAAAACTACAGGATGAGGTCAAATCATTAGGTACGCGTGCGAGATTTGAATGACGTGATGTACAGAAGCAATCAGTTGTCAGTATTGGCCAGTGGAATATCAATAATCAATATCAGCCACTTAGCTTACTTTTTTTCAGTAAATGAATGATAAACACAAGCATGTTGGATATAATAAATATATTGACTGACCAAAGAACATTCAACAAAATAGCCTAATTCAAGCAATCACATGCAGGACAACGGCAAGATCTTGAACCCAACGCGGCAGGAAATGAACGACAAGTTAAACAGGCAACATTACAGCTAACATTCATTCATGCACTCGGCTGCAGAACCAGGATTGATTTTGCAACAAGGGCAACGCGGTGGGTGACCGGTCAGCACATCCGCTTCCCAGTGCAGAGGACGTGAGATCGAGTCCACGCTTTGGCCTTCCGGGGTGGAGTTTGCATGTTCTCCCCGTGCCTGCGCGGCTTTTCACCGAGCGCTCCGGTCTCCTCGCACATTCCAAGACACGCACGGCAGGTTCATTGACGACTCTAAATTGTCCCACGGTGTGATGATGCGCGTGGACGGTTGTTGGTCTGCGTGTGCCCTGCGATTGGCTGGCAACCAGTTCAGGGCGTGGCCCCGCCTACTGCTCCAAGCCAGCTGGGATAGGCTCCAGCGACCCTTTTGAGGAATAAGCCGTAAAGAACACCGACATAATGTATGATGTAACTAAAGTTGCCAGTAAATGACGTGAAATACAAGAAACAAACTAGATGACAGTGAATTGCTGTAAAAGCAAATACAGTAAATAACTGTCATTTCTATACAGTAAATATTTTACAAGAATTAGCTGGCAACTTTTTTGCCACTTATTCATTGTAAATTCTACAGTCAATTTGTTACAGTGCAAAGAGAAGAACCCCTAACATCATCATCATCATCATCATCATCATCATCATCAACAAAATCATCATCATCATCATCATCTTCATCATCATCATCATCATCAACATCATCATCATCATCATCATCCCTGTCCCAGACGGCCGACATCCAAACCTCAGCAACCCGACCAAGTCTGACAAAGATCAACTTTTTGCTACAACGACTTTAAGCCCTCGGCAAACACGTGTTGCTCATCAGCAGCAAAGTCATTTTCTCTCTCTTCTCCTTTTCAATGTATCAAAACAAGGTTTTGTCCAGATGTGCACAAACAAGCCCAAATCTGTATTTCACAGTTACACGACTTATGCCTTCATGATCATTTTCACACATCTGCATGAACGTGTCATGCAACATTCAACTCCTCAACAGAAAGACCAACGTGATATATAAATGAAATAACAATTTTTTTCCCCCCGTCACAGGAAGCAACGGCAACACCGATCGCAGCTTTGTTGCATTTGCAAAATCTGTCTTCAGGCACTCTTTGGTGCCGCCCGTTTATGTATTTGTGCGCTGACATTTTTACGTGCGCATCAGCGGCCATATGCTTGCGCATGCCGGCGAGTGTGCGGCGCAGCTGGCAGCCTCGCAGACAGGTGGGCAGGCAGCGCTCGCCTTCCAAAGCGCCGCAAATGTTGCCCCCCCACACCCACCTCGTCTCGTGAGCCGCTGTTGTTTAGTGTGTTGGCCCAATCTGGAGGGACATATGCAGCCGCGTGACTACCCCCTTGTTTGGGCTCCCAAGAAATTGTCCCACATAAATATTGCAAATTAGCGAGAGCAAATGGCCTTTTATGGATTCTTCTGTCACCGGAACCATTTCAAATGGCAGCTTTTATTTCCTCTATGATGTACATCTGTTAATGTGGGAGAAAAACAACAACAGATTTTTTGCATGCCAGATTTCAAATTTCCCTTTTTTTTCTTTCTTTTAATTGTCCAATTTCCTACAACACAAACTTTGGCCGTTGTACATTCACACGTGCTAAAAAAATGTTATTGTTACCACCGAGACGACTTACAATGTCACCTCAATAGTGTGTGTGTGTGTGTGTGTGTGTGCGGCGCAGTTTATCATGCCAGAACCCTCTGCCCTTCTTTCCATCTGCTGAAACCCCCCAGGCTGGACCAAGGTCAGGTCGACCCTCCTCTTCCACGGATTCGCCTCAGTTCGCATCTACGCGCGTCAAAACGCTCATGTGGAAATAAAGCGGCCGTGTTCTCGAGTCCAGTCGATCGCAATGTGCAGCAAGGAATTGTAAGAGTGGCGAGTAAAAACAGCTCATCAGTGGCCGTCCTTGGCAGTGGGAAAAAAAACATCCCAATGAACATTGAATTGATACAAGACGAGATGCCGCGTTTGCAAAACTAACAGTGCTGAAGCGAAGCCGCTGTTTCCGCTCAACCGCGGCGAAGAACAAGCAAACATTGACAGAGCCGGCGATGCTCCTTCTCGCAATCTTAAGATGCGCCGCTTGCGTCCCCGGGGATGCAAGCGGCTGGGCTTGATGCCAGACCGCATAATTACTCACATCATCTCCCATGACAACACAAAACTTGAAAGTCCAGCTTAATCATAAGACAAATTCATTGAACAAGAAACAGTCAAACACACGAAAACACAAGATGTCAACAAATAAATACTAGATTGTGCGCGCGTGATTTTCGGCCTAATTGCATAAAACGACAGCTACGTATGTAACTACGGTTCTATGAGTCCTGTTGAAACAGCACGGAACGCCGAATATGCCACCAAGACCCGGGAAACTGTCCCTCGCAGAGGGGCCTCCGCAGGACCGCCAACCACATCCAACGGGTGCGGAGAGCCGACATCCAAACTGGAGAATGTGAAGAAGGTGAAGGAGCAGCCGCACGCACGTCCTCCAAGGACACTCCATGACGTAGCCCATGACGTGGACATACTCCCGGTGGAGTGACCGCGCACCCCGGGGGGGGGCGACCAGAGACCCGGTTCGACTGCCGAATCACTTCCCCCATCCAATGTGAGTGTCGTTGCTTGGACACAGCAGCACCTTTAATCGGGCCGTCGTGAGACACAAAAAGCCGCGTGGCTACACGGAAACACGCCGTGATGGTCATTGATTTGAAATGAATTGAACTTTTCCGTCCGTCCGTCCGTCCGTCTTCTTCCGCTTATCCGGGGTCGGGTCGCGGGGGCAGCAGCTTTAGCAGGGAAGCCCAGACTTCCCTCTCCCCAGCCACTTCAGCCAGCTCATCCGACGGGACCCCAAGGCGTTCCCAGGACAGCCGAGAGACATAGTCTCTCCAGCGTGTCCTGGGTCGTCCCCGGGGCCTCCTGCCGGTAGGACATGCCCGGAACACCTCCCCAGGGAGGCGTCCAGGAGGCATCCGAACCAGATGCCCGAGCCACCTCAACTGGTTCCTCTCAACGTGGAGGAGCAGCGACTCGACGCTGAGTCCCTCTCGGATGACCGAGCTTCTCTAAGGGAGAGCCCGGCTACCCTGCGGAGGAAACTCATTTCGGCCGCTTGTATCCGGGATCTTGTTCTTTCGGTCACGACCCACAGCTCGTGACCATAGGTGAGGGTAGGAACGTAGATCGACCGGTAAATCGAGAGCTTTGCCTTTCGGGAACTTTTCCGTTCCAGAAAAAAAAGACTCCATGAGAAGTTCTTCACATGCTAACTGCTAGCCTGAATGCTAACGTACTTCCCAGTCAGCCTGACGTACTTTCATTTGTTTTGTCTTGTTGTGCTCAACTTCACACCACTTCTCAGTCTCAGTCGGTAGAACCTGGAGCAGAACCAGATGCCAATTTTGCTTTGTGTTCTCTAAATCATCTGTTTATACACAACAAAGTCACAGCTTTTTGTTGCACTGAAGATACGACCAAAATAAGGACAAACCGTTTGTATTGGGGGGAAAAAAAAAGCGTGGCTTCTGGTATGTGTGTGTGTTCAAGTGTTGAGATACAGTGTGTGTCTCAAGGTGAGAATCGCTTATCAGCTGTGTCTTCAAGGCGTGTGTTGATTGTTGGATAGCAACACACGCGCACACACAAACACACCATAACGCAGGCACACGCGCACACGCGACAGAGTCGGGCCACTCACAGCATTAACATCCGTCCATTTCCGATCCTGCCGAGGCTTGCAGAGGGCTGGAGCCGATGGCGGCTGGCAGACGGCAGCGTGGACTGGTCGCCGCTCAATAACAGGGACGGACAACGGATCACTGTGATGATTTTTTTTAAGCGTATTACTTGTGCGTAATATTGAATAAACACGATCGTAAAATCAAAAAAAGTCAGGCGTTTCTTAGCTAGCGTTGCCATTTGGTCCGAGCGAAATGAAAAAGCAGGCGATCCGAGCCGTTGGAGGCAAAAACTCAAGCACGCAAAATTGTCGTCATCTGAAGGTGCTTTTCTATTGGCTGTTGCTAGATGACATCACTTCTGTGTGACGCTTTCAAACATCCTCATTTCGGTTCATATTGAAATGAATATATTAACTCTTTGACTGCCAAGCGTTTTCAGAAAAGGGATGCCGTGGGTGCCAGCCGATTTAAGCATTTTGACTGATCTTTCAAGGTCCACAGAAAATTATGTGTTTGGACTATGGAAACACACATACAACCAAATGAAAGATTGGACTCTCATCTTTCATCAGAAAAAAAAAGTTTGTTTCTACCTTCTTCCGTTTTTCAGTAATCAACAATAGAAAATGGTTAGTTTCACCTCTGTTTTGAAAAAAAAAAAAAACGTCTTTTAACGTCTTTGGCACTCCTCCATAGGATTTTACTAAACGTTATTTAACGTTTTTGGCAGTCAAAGAGCTAATAAAGGTTCATGAATGAAATGAATTACCAAAGACTAAAACCAAGGACATTTGCTTTATTTAGTTTTGTAAACAGAAAATGTAGTTTCACTTTTCACTGTTTTTTTATTTTATTTTGTCAACAAAATAGTTTTTAGAATTTTAGTTTGGTTAGTTTTCATGAAGTAAAATAATCTTGGTTGACTCATTGTCGCCCTGCATATCATTGCAGCAACCTTAGAAGTTGAAGTCTGAAATCCATTTGTACATTTCTTCCTATTTGAATGCAAATACAGAATGTTTGTAGCAACGACCGAATAAGCACTGAGAAAACGTGCAGGATGACACACGTGCGCGCGTGTGTGTGCGTGTGTGTGTGCGCGCGTGTGCGCAGCTCTTTGGACAGCTCTTTAAAGGAGTAAGTGGCCTGAGGCAGACCAGGTTGAGCAGACAAGACAGGCAGATAATAGAGGGGCATCTGTGTGCCAAGGACTGGACCTCAAAGTCACACACGCACGCACGCACGCACGCACGCACGCGCACACCTGAGACAGACAACATACATCCTGTGTCCTTGTATTGGTCTATTTATCACTTCTACATTAATCTGAAAGATTTTCCAAGATGTCTCCTTCTCAATCTGTCCCCTATTGGCTGCCGTCCTCTTGCTCGTCCAAACCCCCGCCCCCGCTCCCGCCCCCGCCCCGCTCGCCACTCATCTCATATCTGCCTTCAATTTCACATATCTTGAATGAGGTGTAGATAGCTTTAAGTAGCCCGCCCTCCACTTCAAATAAAACCGTATTATTCATCGATGTACAGATTAATAGTGTGTGTATGTTTTTTTTTTTAATGGCTTTTGAGTGTGTGGACAATGAAGTGGCTTGTCATATGACAACACTCTTTTCAAACAAGTTAGAAATGACGTCATACAAAATTTCCTTTTGCATCATTCAATTCTTTCAAAGCTGGTTGTATTGCAAAAGAAGAAAAGAAAAGAAGATCGTACAAAACGGCTTCATGGGAATTTATGATTTTTCGTCGAGATTAAGACGTTCGTACAAGATGATGTCAGACGGTCAATGCATTGCTCTTATTTCCTTCTTAATCCGATTGCGAACGTGTCTTGCTTGACAACGACATCGTTCCCGTTGCCGTTCAACACGTTCACAAACAAACGATCTCTGATGCCATCCAAAAGTCCTCCAAATGATGCGATCCAGCGTTTTGCATTTGGACTCCAAAAGTGCCGCTGAGGTCAAAGCTACTTTCCGGCTCGCTACCTTTCACCTGACTGGAAACGCTTTGCTACGTAACGTATGCCGCTCGCTCACATGCATTTTTAGCTTGACTATTTCATCCACAGGCGCTGTGGCATGATAAAGACGGTTAAGAATTGTTGTGAAACACAAACAAATCCAATCCGTGAGATCTTTTCCTTTGCAAATATCCCATTTGGTAACGTGGAGATGAATTAAGCAAAGCCACATTGCGCAGCATCTTGCTTTGCTTTGAAGGCCAAATGGAGCTGTTGTGGCTTCTGATCAGGTGCATTTCGACCTCTGACCTGCTACTATTTACATTATTCACGTACATATTATTCATTCCAAGCAGTCAAGCAAAGTTGCCAACATCAAACACACAAATGTCGTCGTGCATCATTCAGCAAAACGCGACCGTCGGCGGACGGCGAGGGACGGCGAGGGACGAGCGCCTGAAGACATCATTAAAGATGAACAAGAGGGACGCACGTTGTGGCCTGCAAGTCACTAGGAGATTAATTAACTCCACCCAGTTCAAAACAAAAGGCAGAGGACTTTTGTTTTTTGCCTGCATGTTTATTACTCTTGTGTATGTTTATTTTCCCTCAAAAACACAACAACGATTGAATCGATCCAAGTGAGAGACGCATATTTGTCTCTTTTTTTAAGGCCGATGAGAATTCCGTCGCACAAAAGTTTCCTCTTCACTTTGGGTGGTACCACTTTAACATTGGCCAAAATGACCAAGTTCATTTTGGTGTACGCAAACTTTTGGCATCAATATATATAAATATAAATACTAAATACTGAAAGTGAATAAAAGGAAAAGAAACATTTGAAGGGAAACAATGTACCTATTTGTTGTGAAATAAAGTGTTATCATTCCAAGCATTGTTTCAATCATTTGGAGTATCGTTGTTACACCGTACACATGAGCTATTTCAATGCTGTCAACATTCAAATGTGAACTCATTGATTAATCACAAAAATGATCACATGAATCATGTTTGAACGCAGATGAGATCCATTTTGAGCTCAGATGATCCTCGACAGCGGACGCTAACAGCTTGTGTTTGAGCAACAGACACAACTTACATGCGTTTAAGTCAAGCATTTCATAATATGTTTGAGGATGACATTCGGAATATTTCTTCACGTCAAACTATTGGGTTCATATGATCAATCCACTGATTAGAAAAAGAGGCGGATGAGCGTGCGCAGTTGATCAGAAAATGTTGAAGACGTTCCTCATAACATTAAATGTCGAAAGAATTAACATAAAAACAGGCGCTCTTCAAATTTGGCGGGCATATTAAAAAAAAAAGCCTTTTTAATTAAGTGATTAATCAAAATTCTAAAATGTGATTACTCTGATAAAAATATGTAATTGTTTGACAGCCCTAATACTAATTTAGCAATACTTTAATAGTCAGTCGAAGCAAATTCAATGAGTCCGTTCTTGTCAAAAGTCCAGCGACACGAGCATCTTTCATCCAATTACACACCGGATGCATCGTTTTAAGTTGGCCCGAAGGCACCGACCGGTACGGAGCTCCGGTTCTTCTAAAAATCTCCCTCGAGTGTCCAGGTACTTCTCAATGTGCAAAAAACGTAATGTCAGCCTTCCGGTACGCTTGACAATGAATGTTTTCTGATCCCAAAAAGCTGTACGGTGTAAACGTGATGCTAGCCCAGGGGTGGGCACACCCGGTCCTGGAGGGCCGGAGTCCTGCAGGTTTTGGATGTTTCCCTTCTCCAACACAACTCATCAGCAAGCTTTGCATAAGCCTGATAACCATCCTGTTGGTTGGAATCAGCTGCGTTGGAGCAGGGAAACATCCAAAACCTGCAGGACTCCGGCCCTCCAGGACCCAGTTTGCCCCCCACTGTGCTAGCCCAATGCTAGCCGACCCAAACGCGTGTGCACAACCATAGCTCTTGAGTTAAGTAAAATAAAAAACGCTGAAAGCTGGCTCAAAGCTTCAAAAAGACCTCACAGATCACAGATGTAAAAACAAACAAAATCTATGCGAATCTTGCTGAAGTGAAGCCGGCGGCGGCCATCTTGCGTTGCCAAGCCTACAGCACATTGAATTTTTCACGTTATTTACTTCCTCTATGGTGAAAATACCACAATGTGTGGCGTACGATTGTACCAATAAGTCTAAAATAAGTGTGGGAGAAGCTTGAAATGCAGATTTCAGCAGTAACCATATAAATATGAATTTTCTCTTTAACTCTTTGACTGCCAAAAACGTTATATAACGTTTAATAAAATCATATGGAGGAGTGCCAAAGACGTTAAAAGACGTTTTTTTAAAACAGAGGTGAAACTAACCATTTTCTATTGTTGATTACTCAAAAACGGAATAAGGTAGAAACAAACTTTTTTTTCTGATGAAAGATGAGAGTCCAATCTTTCATTTGGTAGTATGTGTGTTTCCATAGTCCAAACACATCATTTTCTGTGGACCTTGAAAGATCAGTCAAAAATGCTTAATCGGCTGGCACCCACGGCATCCCTTTTCTGAAAACGTCTGGCAGTCAAAGAGTTAAAGTTATTTTTCCGAGTGCTACTCAAAGATTGGTCTGCATCATGTCATCAGAAATGAAAGCAAAACACACGAGACCAAAAAAAAAATGTAAATCTAACTTCTGCAAGCCACAATACTGATGTCATACTGTGAATGGTTGATGCAAACAATGAAGTCGGTTCCTGGCTGGGCTCGCATTACTGGAAATGGTGGCGAAAAACACCCATATGAGTGTTTCCCACAGATTTGAAATCGACTTGGGTGGGTGCACTCCGGCGGTGGTCGATGGGAGGCGGCTTGGACGGGAGGCGGCTCTCAGTCTTGTTACTACGTCTTCTCTAGCCTCGCCATCCACAAGTGAGTAACGGCCAACTAACGTTACATGCGCTACATCCTGTCACGATTCCTTTTAAAGATATTTTGAATGCATTTTCATATATATATATATATAAAGTGGAATAATTATGGGAGTACAGTAGTGGCATTTATTTTTTTCCACTTAAAACACTGACCAGATGTAAATGTTCATTAAGCTGATAATGAATCCTTTTACATTCTCATTTTGTGTCTAGTTGAATTTTTTTGTCCCGTTTTCTGCCACATACTGCCATTCTTTTCAGTCTGCGCTTTTGTGCCTCGGTGGGAAAGAAATGCCCAGCTCGGCCAGCCCTTGCTTGGGTGTGTGCGGCAGTCAGCCGGCACCGTCGCCAGCGTGTGTGCCAGTGTGTGCGGCAGTGTGTGCCTTTGTCTGCTTTGGAGGAAAGCGAGCTGCGTACAGTAATGCTTATTACGTCTCTTGCTATCCGAGCCTCTTTTATTCCCGTCGGCCATGACGGCCTAATATGTGCCTGTCACACAACTGCCATTCAGTGCGCTCACACGCCGGCAACAGATACTTGAGACACGCACACACGCGTATCTACGAGCAGGGCGTTCATTGCCTCCTTTTGCGCATTCGTAGGCGGCATGCGAGAGCCGGCGCATTCTTGCTCCGATCAATCACTATTCATTTCTTTTCCAAAGGTCCGACCGTGTCCTGCTCTCAAGAGTTGCAAGACTGGCAGGAAAATTTGCTTCGCTTAACTCAACTTTTGGTTGCGGCATCGGCTTTCACTCTTTCATTGTTTTCATGTTTCATGCGTGAGTCTTCTCAGAGTTCCCAACTTCAGAACGTTAACAATATAAAAACGGGTTGCTGGACTATAAGAACACACGTAGAAGCCGCAACGGGTTCCCGCTACTTTCTTTTCCATAACGAGGGCACAAATTGTCTCGCTCTCCGCATTTGGGCTCCCTTGGTTAGTTTTGCTCTGCTTGACGCGCTTGCGCTTCCTTCAAAGTGCGCCCCCTTGTGATCTGATGGATAAGCCGCACCTTTGTATTAGCCGGATGAGAGTCGAATGCAAGTGAAACAAGTAGCGGCTTATGGTCCAAAAATGACTGTCGTCAATGTAACAAATAGTGCGCTAGAAAAAGACTCGGGAATGCTTAATGTTGTATTCCAACTTTTTAAAAATGTGTTTCAAATATGTTGAGAAAGAAGTAGATCTGCTTTCTATTGACAATATAATAATGTCAATATGTTCTATATCATTATTTTATCAGTATGTATGTTTTTGTTGTTTAAATTCACACCAAAAGCAAAGTAGCCCTCACATTATGCCAACTTTACAACTGCACATAAAAACAAATGACGAGTGACGGGCGAGTACCAATATCAGCCTTATTTGAAGTATCACAACGGTGGCCATCTTGTGGCCGTTCTAAAATCAGGAACTAGAAATGAGAAAAACAGAACATTTCTGTTGGTGTTATGCAATTTTAGAGGTACAGTGTGTAAAAATTGAGCACTAGATGTCACCTTATAATAGAATACAGTTGAAGCACGCAAACAACGGTGATTTAGAGAGATTGCACTTCGCAAGCCTACCACCAATATGTTAATTTGGCGGGAGCGAGTGAACATCTCAGCGAGCGTCAGCGACGTGGCAAGCGATGCCGGAAGAACCAAGTCAACTGCAGTTAGCCGCAGCGGCTAACAAGAGTGGCGTGGGAATGGCAGTTAGCCGAACCATAGACTGGATCAAGCGGGTCACAAGAGCGGCTAGTCACGACGTCAAGTCATCTTGATCTCGATAGCGTTGGAAGAAGCTAGTAAAAGCGTTCAAGAGCAAAGTAGAGGCAAAATCAGTGAGTGTTGGATGAAAACGTGTTCAACAAGCCTGAGTGGTTGGATGTGCTGTGAGGATTAGGGTGAAAGGTCGTGTCAGCTGGTGGATAATCTGGTCAGGGGAAAACATGAACCTCTTTCATCTGGGAGTCAAGCCGCTTCTCCACGTTGAGGTGGCTGAGGCATCGGGTTGGGATGCCTCTGTAGTGAGGCGCTCCGGGCATATCCAACCGGCACGAGGTCCCGGGGCCAACCCAGGACGCGCTGGAGAGTCTCCTGGTTGGCCTGGGAACGCCACCCGAAGGAGCTAGACGAAGTGGCTGGGGAGAGGAAAGTCTGGCCTTCCCTCCTAAAGCTGCTGCACCCACAACCCGATCCCGGATAAGCGCTAGTAAATAAAGGGACGGATGGACGGGAAACAAGTAGATAGCTTATTATGCTCATCCTCACCACGTCATTTTCTTCCATCCAATTGCGAGCATTTCTCGCCGCAGCTTCCCGAGCAGATTCCACTTTGTGTCATTTTGAAGAGGCCCAAATTATTATCCAGTGTTTAGAAAAGATTTGTGAAGAACGTACTGTGTTGGAGCTCCTTCCAATAAGCACTTATTGTGGACTCGGCTACTCCTGTCGATGTTTTTTCTTTGCAATTGTGACTCATCCGAGCTTTTGTGACTGTTTGAAGTCATCTTGTCATTGAATAAAGGCAATCTCCATCCAAACAAGACTTTCTTTAAAGAGCAATTAAAGACGGTGAGAGAAAAAAAGAAACACACGTATTCAACTATTAAAAGTTTGACATCTTCTTTTAATAAAATGAGCGCAGTGGGAACAAAAAAAAAGTTAATTAGTTTTTTTTCCTATTGACAACTTTTGATGAGATTGCAACAATTTGCATAAAAGCACGGTTGCATGGTGTGATAGGACCACATCAAGGTCAGCGCTTTCCTATTAATCTCATCCTCTTGTAGGGACGCTCACGGTTGACTATTGAAGGCTTGAAATCAACTTGGAGCTTCCTTGCAAACGCAGAAAGCAAAGATGGCACAGCGCGCCGCACGGCGCCGGCCGCCCGGGCACCGATGCCGAGCCTTTTCTATGTGGTCATTAATTCTGTCAAAGCGCCACATTTAATGAGCGGATGGCTGAGGAGCTGAGCGGGACGCAAATAATAACATGTGATAATGCCGAGCCACAAAGGAGGGGGAGCAGCCGACCATTCAACAAGATGGGACTCCAGGTAAACATGCGCAGTAATTATATGTCATTAGAAGGCCACACGTGCGCGCGCACGCACGCACACGCACACGCACACGCACACGCACGCGCACCGGAGACAGAAACAAACACACTGAACCAGATGTGACGGCACAATGAAATATTTGAAATCAAAAAAGTCATGACTGAATGTGGAAGCAACACATGCACATGAACACAAATAATAGCAAAAATAATAATAAGGGAAAGTCAGCTAGCGTCATTTTCGGACCAGATGTCTCGTTTGACCAGGACAGTAACGATCCGAGCCGACGGATTTCGCCAACCGCTGTTTTGTACCAATATTACACACAACCCGTCCCGGCATCACATTTATTTTTTTTGATGTCAATCACATAGTTGTCATCGTCATTCATACAATAAACCATTAAACAGAATTTCACAGTTCAATTCCTTCTTATTTCCTTTCACATTCACATTTGTGTTCTCGTCCACATCTCCTCGCCAGCAGACATGTTTTCGTCATACCGCAACTACAACTACTATACTTGTGACTTTCGCTCTAAGAATGATGGCAAATGTAGTGCTACTATGTTAATAATCGGCGTTGGCCAAACACCAGCTGAGTTTCCTAGCAGCACATTTTGTTGCAATGTGGGAACAGCACAAGCTAAATAGCAACGCTTCCGATAGCTGCCATTAGCGAACCAAAAAGGTTGGATAACCGATAACAGGGTGAACGTGTCGACCTGGCGTCCATTTCACAAAGTGTGTTCAACAAACACCGAGACTCGGAACAGCGACTTGACACACACTGAGAGCGCAAACTCTGCCTTTTCGGTTCCAGGGCAGCTGATTTGAGGACGTGATATCGACGCGGAGTCGTTTCACCACGACACTAACTCTTTGACTGCCAGACGTTTTCAGAAAAGGGATGCCGTGGGTGCCAGCCGATTAAGCATTTTTGACTGATCTTTCAAGGTCCACAGAAAATTATGTGTTTGGACTATGGAAACACACATACTACCAAAAAAAGATTGGACTCTCATCTTTCATCAGAAAAAAAAAGTTTGTTTCTACCTTATTCCGTTTTTCAGTAATCAACAATAGAAAATAGTTAGTTTCACCTCTGTTTTGAAACAAACGTCTTTTAACGTCTTTGGCACTCCTCCATAGGATTTTACTAAACGTTATTTAACGTTTTTGGCAGTCAAAGAGTTAAAAAGTCCACATCAACGGAGCCCTGAGTCGTCGAGTCTCCATGGCAACGGGGAAGCGCAGAGCGTTTTGGGTTTGAAAGCCCTCTCAACTGAAAATCTCAACGCAATCACATGGCAAATTTGAACATATCTTTATTTAAAAAAAAAAAAAGTGCAACACCGCAGCGGCTCCCTGTTGAGGAAGGCGGCGCGGGAGAACGTTGCTGCTCGGGTCAATGCGTGCATTTAAATGTTGTCCTGTGCAATCATGGATTATATTACAGGGAAACCTGTTGAATTGTAGCTCATTCATTCATTTCATTTTGGTTGAATGCTGCGGGGGAGAAGCGCACTTGACTTAAGATGAAATAGAAAAGCATTATTCCAAGTGTTAGAAGAAAAAAAGGGAGTTCAACACACACTATATGCTGTGTAAGTTGTGTATGTAGATGATGGACTGTGATGTGAAGCGGTACCATTCAAAAAGAGAAGTGTCCGGAAACGCCAGCATATTTATGCCCGGCCCGACAACAATCTGGAGCCGAATATTGATTTCGCTGCGCAACAAAGCGGCCGGTGACGCCGTGTATAGTGCGCCCAAAAATGTAGTCATTCACCAATATTGGCGGGCCGTTAAAATCCGTCGACTTCACAAGTTGGAGAAGCCCCCGACCTTTATTTGACCTTTCGTCAGTTGTAAGAGATGTGCAGAGCTTTAAATATGATGAGAATTTCAGCAAATTGATTCTCTCAAGGTAGCGTTTGTGGCGACTGAATGGACGGACGGAGAGCTCTTCAGAATGGCGATGAGGAGGATTAGGAGTGGCGATGGAGTGGACAGATGTGCTCTAATGTGTTTTGGCCACATCGCTGCAAGGACAAAATCACCAGGGCGCGTGCGTGCACGCATACACACACACACACACACACACACATCCAACATAGTTATGATCATTTACATTATTGTGTGCGTGGCAAGATAAGAATGTTTTAAAAGATGAAAGAAATTGTTATTCCTAATGTTAAGCACTTGTTGCATATTCAAACAAATATCTCGATCACGTCCAAGCACAAAACGACGCGCACGCACACACACACGCACACATTGTGTGATCCTCTGCCGCAGATTTCAGCCAATCACACAATTAGGCCGCTGATGATCCATCTGTCGGCATGATTGGCTTCTGGCTTTGACAGGTTGTGTGCGTGTGCGCATGTTTTAACACGAAAAAGGTCAGAGGAGACCCCCCCAGCGCAGCTCGCCAGCAACAATTTCCTTTTGTTAGCCACAAGCAGCAGCACTTTGAGCGCCACACAGAGTCGTGTGAACAACTTAATGGCACTTGATGCCGTTTGCCAACTTGGAGAAATGATTTGAGTCAATGAGATAAGCCCCTCCCAAGCCTGAGCATGATTTGGACGCTAATAGCCTTGTTATGGCTTGCGAACGAGCTGTGCGGGAAAAGGCAGATGCAGGCCGTGAAAATGCGGAGGATCCAGATAGGCGACGTTTTTGGAGGGACACAAATTTGCCACACCAACACACACCCCGACTCTATTTGCTGCCTATTAACAGTGTGTGTTGGCGCAAGATAGGAGCCTCGATAGCATCTTCTGCGATGTTATCTGTTATCGAAGTACACGCGTCCTTCAGGCGTCCATCATGATATCGCTCCTCTCATCTCTCCTCTGTTGCTCTTGCCTTCCTCCTGCCACCTCAACTTCGTCCAACCTTGTTTACTGCCACCTTTACTCGTCTCCTTGTCTTCTCTCCTCACCTTTCTCCCTTGCCTCGGACGTGCCTTCTGTTGTCTTCCATCTTTGGGCGCAGCGCACGATTGGCCGGGTTTGGGATCGGCCCCTATTTCCCTCATAAATGAAAAACAATCTCATTTGCGTCTGTCGGCTTTTAGAGAACTGCTCCATGTGCACTTCAAACAACTCGTTTGTATTCCTTCACATGCATTGTTTTACAATAAAACAAGATTGGAACATTGAAGTTGAATATTGTTGAATTATGAAAAAAATTTGGATCAGCGCCTTCAGATGGCCAAGATGGCCGTCTCCACAGCAATGAGACGATCTGTTTGGGGGGTACCAGTTGGGGACAATGACAAGCATACACATTCCCGATAACCCTCGTGCACACCACCCTGTTATCACTGCTTTGGTTGGATCCCGTATTCCTCCCCAGTGTTGTGGCGCGCTCGCTTGGACTGAGCTGTTAATTCAGCCTGGTTCCATCACATCCCCCCTCAAAATCCATCCTTCACGTTTCCTACATGTACTAGTCTTGAGATTTGTAGTAGCCTTTTTGATGTGACAGATTGTTTTCTGCCCTCACAATAAGCTCCCCTTTAACTCATTTGTTCCCAAAAATGTATAAAAACGTTCTATTTTAAATATTGCCATGCTCCCAAAAACGTGTTTATACGTTTTTTTTTATTTTTTAAATATGCTAGAGCATACAAGCTTTGATGCAGCCTCTGAGCTGAAGAGGACGCTTAAAGCAATGGCAGTTACGTATCTACCAGCTCAGTGGCCTGCGACTGGAAGGTCGTGGGTTCAATCCCTGGCCGGGTCATACCAAAGACGAGACCCATTTGCCTCCTTGCTTGACACTCAGCATTAAGGGTTGAAGTTGGGTTGTTAGATCACCAAACGATTCTCGAGCACAATCTCTGCTGCTGCTGCTCACCGCTCCCTCAGGGGATGGCTCAAATCCAAAGAACGAATTTTGCCCCACTTAGGTGGGTGTGACAATCAGTAGTATTTTAACCTAAATAAAAAACGGCCAGTAGGTGGCAGCAGAGCAAAAGAGATCAATCGGGTCCATGTTAAAACAAAGTTTTTTCCCCCCGGTGTTTTAAACAGATTTGTGAAAAATGATATAACTTAGCTATATTCTAATGCTAATTGATGCAAAACGGAAACAGAAATATACTTTTTCTTCTAATCTTTCTTTGGGTAGGTTCTATGTTTTGATAGCAATAGAACACAATATTCTGTGGGCCTTGCAAAATCAGTCCAAATGCAGTCAAACAGCCGGGAGCGAAGGGGGTTGCTTCAGTCAAAATGGCTGCGAGCGAATACATTAAGGAGCATGGCTTGAAGAGTGAGCGCCGACGGGTCCTTCCCGTCCTGTCTCCTTCTGTTTTCCTACTTTCTTGGACGGGTTGTGCCTGTTAAGTCCATGAGGTTTCGAGCTAGTTTGTGCAAGTCAATGACAACCCAGATCAAGATCAAGATCACGTCACTGCGCTCGCCGCAACTTGCAGGATGAACTTCTACGGCCTCACCGGCCAACCAATGAAATCTAGTTGAGTGTTTACGTCGGGTGCCGTCTGACTTGCTTTTTGCTACTTTTAGCAAAACTTATTCAATGCCAAAGCCAGAACCTCACACAATTGGACTGATATTCGACACAATGCTAAAGCCGCGGGAGGTCAAAGGTCAGCTCATTGGCGACATCGTCAGCATTGTGCAACTTTCAAACGGCCTTCTTCAAACTTTCAGAGATTTCTGTTCATTGCTTACAAAGCAAGGACCCGATTACATTTGAATGACAGAACCATTTCAATTTATTTGCCTTTCAGTGCCGCCCGCGCTCTTCAGATAACATGACTGTGAGGACACACACACACACACACACACACACACCAATACAAACACACACCACCTCCTTGTCCTTTTAACCAGTGCTCAAGACACACACACACACACACACACACACACACGCAAGCGACACACTGAATTCAATTTCTAATCAATTTCTGTATTTTTCTTCAAGTGGTCTCTTCAGGTAAATGGCTGCAGTGGCGGAATTGGCTGATGGCGTCCATCAAGGATGTCTGCTAAGTACAGTGCAGCGCTGAGAGGAAGGAAGAAGGGAGGGGGGGCCAGCTTGGATGACTTCTCTCTCAACCTCTTGTCAAACTGGTCTTCATCGCCTTCTTCATCACACACGCACGCACGCGCACGCACGCGCACGCACGCACGCACACACACACACACACACACACACACACACACACACACACACCGACCTGGAGCTCTTCCGGGAAGCAATCACGCTCTTGTGAAAAGGTTGGAGCAGTTCATAACTGAGTGTTTCTTTGAATCACGAGGTCATGTCTTAGCCGCCTCCCCCTCTTGGCCTTAATCATCCTCCATTACCGACATTTGCCGTATTTGTGTGCGCCTTGAAATGCTCATGAATGCGCCCGTTGGTGTGTTTGCGTGCGTCCCTGCGAACAAACAGTCACACTTTGCACATCCTTCCCCAGGAAGTGTGTATGAAGAGCATCCTTGGCCAAGTACGAGGGCCACAAAGGTGATGGAGGAGATGAGGGAAATAAGAGGGTGGGGCGAGGTGGCGGAGGGAGGGAGGGTGCGAATGGCTTGATGGGAAGGAAGGGCAGCGGGCAGGCGGGGTGAGAGGGGGCGTGAAGGAGGGATGAGAGGGAAAAGAGAGCTCTTGAGAAGGAAGAGCTTGTTAATGACGCAAGTTTCTTGCCCGTCCGTCTCGTTGCAATTTCATGTCCGGAATCTGTGAAAGACTTCATATTTATGATTGGACCGATTTGATAATCGGTGTTTCCAACGACTTCAAGCAAATTCAGCAAATCGACGACTCAACACGCCGCCTGTCGCACACGACGCCAGAGCGGACAACCAGCATGCGTAGGAAAACCAAATCCAACTTTGTTTGTGGAGGTTTGCAAGACAAAAGCCCAATTGTGGATCAAATCAAGCCGATGGCAATTTGGCGCTCGCTTCATTTATTTTGGCATGTCACTCTGCATAATTGTCTTTTCTTACCGATTATTTATCTCTCAAGAAATATGAGCGCCGCAATTTCATTGTATCTGCACCAAATAATGACAATAAAGGCCTTACGTACTATAAATTCTATATTTGGATTTCAATATGTTCCTTTATTTGTGCTTCAAGTGCTACGAGGCAATAACGGACCACATGGCCACGCTCCCTTAAACAAAGACGACGTCACAAACTGATCATCTGAATTAGCTACTAAAACTCACATTCAAACTCTTACATGGTCTTGAAGCCACTCAATAGGCCACACCCCTCAAAGGTAAACATCACTTAACACTGAT
>NC_135432.1:2500-12500 GCF_051991255.1 Vanacampus margaritifer | reverse complement strand
AGGGTTAGGGTTAGGGTTAGGGTTAGGGTTAGGGTTAGGGTTAGGGTTAGGGTTAGGGTTAGGGTTAGGGTTAGGGTTAGGGTTAGGGTTAGGGTTAGGGTTAGGGTTAGGGTTAGGGTTAGGGTTAGGGTTAGGGTTAGGGTTAGGGTTAGGGTTAGGGTTAGGGTTAGGGTTAGGGTTAGGGTTAGGGTTAGGGTTAGGGTTAGGGTTAGGGTTAGGGTTAGGGTTAGGGTTAGGGTTAGGGTTAGGGTTAGGGTTAGGGTTAGGGTTAGGGTTAGGGTTAGGGTTAGGGTTAGGGTTAGGGTTAGGGTTAGGGTTAGGGTTAGGGTTAGGGTTAGGGTTAGGGTTAGGGTTAGGGTTAGGGTTAGGGTTAGGGTTAGGGTTAGGGTTAGGGTTAGGGTTAGGGTTAGGGTTAGGGTTAGGGTTAGGGTTAGGGTTAGGGTTAGGGTTAGGGTTAGGGTTAGGGTTAGGGTTAGGGTTAGGGTTAGGGTTAGGGTTAGGGTTAGGGTTAGGGTTAGGGTTAGGGTTAGGGTTAGGGTTAGGGTTAGGGTTAGGGTTAGGGTTAGGGTTAGGGTTAGGGTTAGGGTTAGGGTTTAGGGTTAGGGTTAGGGTTAGGGTTAGGGTTAGGGTTAGGGTTAGGGTTAGGGTTAGGGTTAGGGTTAGGGTTAGGGTTAGGGTTAGGGTTAGGGTTAGGGTTAGGGTTAGGGTTAGGGTTAGGGTTAGGGTTAGGGTTAGGGTTAGGGTTAGGGTTAGGGTTAGGGTTAGGGTTAGGGTTAGGGTTAGGGTTAGGGTTAGGGTTAGGGTTAGGGTTAGGGTTAGGGTTAGGGTTAGGGTTAGGGTTAGGGTTAGGGTTAGGGTTAGGGTTAGGGTTAGGGTTAGGGTTAGGGTTAGGGTTAGGGTTAGGGTTAGGGTTAGGGTTAGGGTTAGGGTTAGGGTTAGGGTTAGGGTTAGGGTTAGGGTTAGGGTTAGGGTTAGGGTTAGGGTTAGGGTTAGGGTTAGGGTTAGGGTTAGGGTTAGGGTTAGGGTTAGGGTTAGGGTTAGGGTTAGGGTTAGGGTTAGGGTTAGGGTTAGGGTTAGGGTTAGGGTTAGGGTTAGGGTTAGGGTTAGGGTTAGGGTTAGGGTTAGGGTTAGGGTTAGGGTTAGGGTTAGGGTTAGGGTTAGGGTTAGGGTTAGGGTTAGGGTTAGGGTTAGGGTTAGGGTTAGGGTTAGGGTTAGGGTTAGGGTTAGGGTTAGGGTTAGGGTTAGGGTTAGGGTTAGGGTTAGGGTTAGGGTTAGGGTTAGGGTTAGGGTTAGGGTTAGGGTTAGGGTTAGGGTTAGGGTTAGGGTTAGGGTTAGGGTTAGGGTTAGGGTTAGGGTTAGGGTTAGGGTTAGGGTTAGGGTTAGGGTTAGGGTTAGGGTTAGGGTTAGGGTTAGGGTTAGGGTTAGGGTTAGGGTTAGGGTTAGGGTTAGGGTTAGGGTTAGGGTTAGGGTTAGGGTTAGGGTTAGGGTTAGGGTTAGGGTTAGGGTTAGGGTTAGGGTTAGGGTTAGGGTTAGGGTTAGGGTTAGGGTTAGGGTTAGGGTTAGGGTTAGGGTTAGGGTTAGGGTTAGGGTTAGGGTTAGGGTTAGGGTTAGGGTTAGGGTTAGGGTTAGGGTTAGGGTTAGGGTTAGGGTTAGGGTTAGGGTTAGGGTTAGGGTTAGGGTTAGGGTTAGGGTTAGGGTTAGGGTTAGGGTTAGGGTTAGGGTTAGGGTTAGGGTTAGGGTTAGGGTTAGGGTTAGGGTTAGGGTTAGGGTTAGGGTTAGGGTTAGGGTTAGGGTTAGGGTTAGGGTTAGGGTTAGGGTTAGGGTTAGGGTTAGGGTTAGGGTTAGGGTTAGGGTTAGGGTTAGGGTTAGGGTTAGGGTTAGGGTTAGGGTTAGGGTTAGGGTTAGGGTTAGGGTTAGGGTTAGGGTTAGGGTTAGGGTTAGGGTTAGGGTTAGGGTTAGGGTTAGGGTTAGGGTTAGGGTTAGGGTTAGGGTTAGGGTTAGGGTTAGGGTTAGGGTTAGGGTTAGGGTTAGGGTTAGGGTTAGGGTTAGGGTTAGGGTTAGGGTTAGGGTTAGGGTTAGGGTTAGGGTTAGGGTTAGGGTTAGGGTTAGGGTTAGGGTTAGGGTTAGGGTTAGGGTTAGGGTTAGGGTTAGGGTTAGGGTTAGGGTTAGGGTTAGGGTTAGGGTTAGGGTTAGGGTTAGGGTTAGGGTTAGGGTTAGGGTTAGGGTTAGGGTTAGGGTTAGGGTTAGGGTTAGGGTTAGGGTTAGGGTTAGGGTTAGGGTTAGGGTTAGGGTTAGGGTTAGGGTTAGGGTTAGGGTTAGGGTTAGGGTTAGGGTTAGGGTTAGGGTTAGGGTTAGGGTTAGGGTTAGGGTTAGGGTTAGGGTTAGGGTTAGGGTTAGGGTTAGGGTTAGGGTTAGGGTTAGGGTTAGGGTTAGGGTTAGGGTTAGGGTTAGGGTTAGGGTTAGGGTTAGGGTTAGGGTTAGGGTTAGGGTTAGGGTTAGGGTTAGGGTTAGGGTTAGGGTTAGGGTTAGGGTTAGGGTTAGGGTTAGGGTTAGGGTTAGGGTTAGGGTTAGGGTTAGGGTTAGGGTTAGGGTTAGGGTTAGGGTTAGGGTTAGGGTTAGGGTTAGGGTTAGGGTTAGGGTTAGGGTTAGGGTTAGGGTTAGGGTTAGGGTTAGGGTTAGGGTTAGGGTTAGGGTTAGGGTTAGGGTTAGGGTTAGGGTTAGGGTTAGGGTTAGGGTTAGGGTTAGGGTTAGGGTTAGGGTTAGGGTTAGGGTTAGGGTTAGGGTTAGGGTTAGGGTTAGGGTTAGGGTTAGGGTTAGGGTTAGGGTTAGGGTTAGGGTTAGGGTTAGGGTTAGGGTTAGGGTTAGGGTTAGGGTTAGGGTTAGGGTTAGGGTTAGGGTTAGGGTTAGGGTTAGGGTTAGGGTTAGGGTTAGGGTTAGGGTTAGGGTTAGGGTTAGGGTTAGGGTTAGGGTTAGGGTTAGGGTTAGGGTTAGGGTTAGGGTTAGGGTTAGGGTTAGGGTTAGGGTTAGGGTTAGGGTTAGGGTTAGGGTTAGGGTTAGGGTTAGGGTTAGGGTTAGGGTTAGGGTTAGGGTTAGGGTTAGGGTTAGGGTTAGGGTTAGGGTTAGGGTTAGGGTTAGGGTTAGGGTTAGGGTTAGGGTTAGGGTTAGGGTTAGGGTTAGGGTTAGGGTTAGGGTTAGGGTTAGGGTTAGGGTTAGGGTTAGGGTTAGGGTTAGGGTTAGGGTTAGGGTTAGGGTTAGGGTTAGGGTTAGGGTTAGGGTTAGGGTTAGGGTTAGGGTTAGGGTTAGGGTTAGGGTTAGGGTTAGGGTTAGGGTTAGGGTTAGGGTTAGGGTTAGGGTTAGGGTTAGGGTTAGGGTTAGGGTTAGGGTTAGGGTTAGGGTTAGGGTTAGGGTTAGGGTTAGGGTTAGGGTTAGGGTTAGGGTTAGGGTTAGGGTTAGGGTTAGGGTTAGGGTTAGGGTTAGGGTTAGGGTTAGGGTTAGGGTTAGGGTTAGGGTTAGGGTTAGGGTTAGGGTTAGGGTTAGGGTTAGGGTTAGGGTTAGGGTTAGGGTTAGGGTTAGGGTTAGGGTTAGGGTTAGGGTTAGGGTTAGGGTTAGGGTTAGGGTTAGGGTTAGGGTTAGGGTTAGGGTTAGGGTTAGGGTTAGGGTTAGGGTTAGGGTTAGGGTTAGGGTTAGGGTTAGGGTTAGGGTTAGGGTTAGGGTTAGGGTTAGGGTTAGGGTTAGGGTTAGGGTTAGGGTTAGGGTTAGGGTTAGGGTTAGGGTTAGGGTTAGGGTTAGGGTTAGGGTTAGGGTTAGGGTTAGGGTTAGGGTTAGGGTTAGGGTTAGGGTTAGGGTTAGGGTTAGGGTTAGGGTTAGGGTTAGGGTTAGGGTTAGGGTTAGGGTTAGGGTTAGGGTTAGGGTTAGGGTTAGGGTTAGGGTTAGGGTTAGGGTTAGGGTTAGGGTTAGGGTTAGGGTTAGGGTTAGGGTTAGGGTTAGGGTTAGGGTTAGGGTTAGGGTTAGGGTTAGGGTTAGGGTTAGGGTTAGGGTTAGGGTTAGGGTTAGGGTTAGGGTTAGGGTTAGGGTTAGGGTTAGGGTTAGGGTTAGGGTTAGGGTTAGGGTTAGGGTTAGGGTTAGGGTTAGGGTTAGGGTTAGGGTTAGGGTTAGGGTTAGGGTTAGGGTTAGGGTTAGGGTTAGGGTTAGGGTTAGGGTTAGGGTTAGGGTTAGGGTTAGGGTTAGGGTTAGGGTTAGGGTTAGGGTTAGGGTTAGGGTTAGGGTTAGGGTTAGGGTTAGGGTTAGGGTTAGGGTTAGGGTTAGGGTTAGGGTTAGGGTTAGGGTTAGGGTTAGGGTTAGGGTTAGGGTTAGGGTTAGGGTTAGGGTTAGGGTTAGGGTTAGGGTTAGGGTTAGGGTTAGGGTTAGGGTTAGGGTTAGGGTTAGGGTTAGGGTTAGGGTTAGGGTTAGGGTTAGGGTTAGGGTTAGGGTTAGGGTTAGGGTTAGGGTTAGGGTTAGGGTTAGGGTTAGGGTTAGGGTTAGGGTTAGGGTTAGGGTTAGGGTTAGGGTTAGGGTTAGGGTTAGGGTTAGGGTTAGGGTTAGGGTTAGGGTTAGGGTTAGGGTTAGGGTTAGGGTTAGGGTTAGGGTTAGGGTTAGGGTTAGGGTTAGGGTTAGGGTTAGGGTTAGGGTTAGGGTTAGGGTTAGGGTTAGGGTTAGGGTTAGGGTTAGGGTTAGGGTTAGGGTTAGGGTTAGGGTTAGGGTTAGGGTTAGGGTTAGGGTTAGGGTTAGGGTTAGGGTTAGGGTTAGGGTTAGGGTTAGGGTTAGGGTTAGGGTTAGGGTTAGGGTTAGGGTTAGGGTTAGGGTTAGGGTTAGGGTTAGGGTTAGGGTTAGGGTTAGGGTTAGGGTTAGGGTTAGGGTTAGGGTTAGGGTTAGGGTTAGGGTTAGGGTTAGGGTTAGGGTTAGGGTTAGGGTTAGGGTTAGGGTTAGGGTTAGGGTTAGGGTTAGGGTTAGGGTTAGGGTTAGGGTTAGGGTTAGGGTTAGGGTTAGGGTTAGGGTTAGGGTTAGGGTTAGGGTTAGGGTTAGGGTTAGGGTTAGGGTTAGGGTTAGGGTTAGGGTTAGGGTTAGGGTTAGGGTTAGGGTTAGGGTTAGGGTTAGGGTTAGGGTTAGGGTTAGGGTTAGGGTTAGGGTTAGGGTTAGGGTTAGGGTTAGGGTTAGGGTTAGGGTTAGGGTTAGGGTTAGGGTTAGGGTTAGGGTTAGGGTTAGGGTTAGGGTTAGGGTTAGGGTTAGGGTTAGGGTTAGGGTTAGGGTTAGGGTTAGGGTTAGGGTTAGGGTTAGGGTTAGGGTTAGGGTTAGGGTTAGGGTTAGGGTTAGGGTTAGGGTTAGGGTTAGGGTTAGGGTTAGGGTTAGGGTTAGGGTTAGGGTTAGGGTTAGGGTTAGGGTTAGGGTTAGGGTTAGGGTTAGGGTTAGGGTTAGGGTTAGGGTTAGGGTTAGGGTTAGGGTTAGGGTTAGGGTTAGGGTTAGGGTTAGGGTTAGGGTTAGGGTTAGGGTTAGGGTTAGGGTTAGGGTTAGGGTTAGGGTTAGGGTTAGGGTTAGGGTTAGGGTTAGGGTTAGGGTTAGGGTTAGGGTTAGGGTTAGGGTTAGGGTTAGGGTTAGGGTTAGGGTTAGGGTTAGGGTTAGGGTTAGGGTTAGGGTTAGGGTTAGGGTTAGGGTTAGGGTTAGGGTTAGGGTTAGGGTTAGGGTTAGGGTTAGGGTTAGGGTTAGGGTTAGGGTTAGGGTTAGGGTTAGGGTTAGGGTTAGGGTTAGGGTTAGGGTTAGGGTTAGGGTTAGGGTTAGGGTTAGGGTTAGGGTTAGGGTTAGGGTTAGGGTTAGGGTTAGGGTTAGGGTTAGGGTTAGGGTTAGGGTTAGGGTTAGGGTTAGGGTTAGGGTTAGGGTTAGGGTTAGGGTTAGGGTTAGGGTTAGGGTTAGGGTTAGGGTTAGGGTTAGGGTTAGGGTTAGGGTTAGGGTTAGGGTTAGGGTTAGGGTTAGGGTTAGGGTTAGGGTTAGGGTTAGGGTTAGGGTTAGGGTTAGGGTTAGGGTTAGGGTTAGGGTTAGGGTTAGGGTTAGGGTTAGGGTTAGGGTTAGGGTTAGGGTTAGGGTTAGGGTTAGGGTTAGGGTTAGGGTTAGGGTTAGGGTTAGGGTTAGGGTTAGGGTTAGGGTTAGGGTTAGGGTTAGGGTTAGGGTTAGGGTTAGGGTTAGGGTTAGGGTTAGGGTTAGGGTTAGGGTTAGGGTTAGGGTTAGGGTTAGGGTTAGGGTTAGGGTTAGGGTTAGGGTTAGGGTTAGGGTTAGGGTTAGGGTTAGGGTTAGGGTTAGGGTTAGGGTTAGGGTTAGGGTTAGGGTTAGGGTTAGGGTTAGGGTTAGGGTTAGGGTTAGGGTTAGGGTTAGGGTTAGGGTTAGGGTTAGGGTTAGGGTTAGGGTTAGGGTTAGGGTTAGGGTTAGGGTTAGGGTTAGGGTTAGGGTTAGGGTTAGGGTTAGGGTTAGGGTTAGGGTTAGGGTTAGGGTTAGGGTTAGGGTTAGGGTTAGGGTTAGGGTTAGGGTTAGGGTTAGGGTTAGGGTTAGGGTTAGGGTTAGGGTTAGGGTTAGGGTTAGGGTTAGGGTTAGGGTTAGGGTTAGGGTTAGGGTTAGGGTTAGGGTTAGGGTTAGGGTTAGGGTTAGGGTTAGGGTTAGGGTTAGGGTTAGGGTTAGGGTTAGGGTTAGGGTTAGGGTTAGGGTTAGGGTTAGGGTTAGGGTTAGGGTTAGGGTTAGGGTTAGGGTTAGGGTTAGGGTTAGGGTTAGGGTTAGGGTTAGGGTTAGGGTTAGGGTTAGGGTTAGGGTTAGGGTTAGGGTTAGGGTTAGGGTTAGGGTTAGGGTTAGGGTTAGGGTTAGGGTTAGGGTTAGGGTTAGGGTTAGGGTTAGGGTTAGGGTTAGGGTTAGGGTTAGGGTTAGGGTTAGGGTTAGGGTTAGGGTTAGGGTTAGGGTTAGGGTTAGGGTTAGGGTTAGGGTTAGGGTTAGGGTTAGGGTTAGGGTTAGGGTTAGGGTTAGGGTTAGGGTTAGGGTTAGGGTTAGGGTTAGGGTTAGGGTTAGGGTTAGGGTTAGGGTTAGGGTTAGGGTTAGGGTTAGGGTTAGGGTTAGGGTTAGGGTTAGGGTTAGGGTTAGGGTTAGGGTTAGGGTTAGGGTTAGGGTTAGGGTTAGGGTTAGGGTTAGGGTTAGGGTTAGGGTTAGGGTTAGGGTTAGGGTTAGGGTTAGGGTTAGGGTTAGGGTTAGGGTTAGGGTTAGGGTTAGGGTTAGGGTTAGGGTTAGGGTTAGGGTTAGGGTTAGGGTTAGGGTTAGGGTTAGGGTTAGGGTTAGGGTTAGGGTTAGGGTTAGGGTTAGGGTTAGGGTTAGGGTTAGGGTTAGGGTTAGGGTTAGGGTTAGGGTTAGGGTTAGGGTTAGGGTTAGGGTTAGGGTTAGGGTTAGGGTTAGGGTTAGGGTTAGGGTTAGGGTTAGGGTTAGGGTTAGGGTTAGGGTTAGGGTTAGGGTTAGGGTTAGGGTTAGGGTTAGGGTTAGGGTTAGGGTTAGGGTTAGGGTTAGGGTTAGGGTTAGGGTTAGGGTTAGGGTTAGGGTTAGGGTTAGGGTTAGGGTTAGGGTTAGGGTTAGGGTTAGGGTTAGGGTTAGGGTTAGGGTTAGGGTTAGGGTTAGGGTTAGGGTTAGGGTTAGGGTTAGGGTTAGGGTTAGGGTTAGGGTTAGGGTTAGGGTTAGGGTTAGGGTTAGGGTTAGGGTTAGGGTTAGGGTTAGGGTTAGGGTTAGGGTTAGGGTTAGGGTTAGGGTTAGGGTTAGGGTTAGGGTTAGGGTTAGGGTTAGGGTTAGGGTTAGGGTTAGGGTTAGGGTTAGGGTTAGGGTTAGGGTTAGGGTTAGGGTTAGGGTTAGGGTTAGGGTTAGGGTTAGGGTTAGGGTTAGGGTTAGGGTTAGGGTTAGGGTTAGGGTTAGGGTTAGGGTTAGGGTTAGGGTTAGGGTTAGGGTTAGGGTTAGGGTTAGGGTTAGGGTTAGGGTTAGGGTTAGGGTTAGGGTTAGGGTTAGGGTTAGGGTTAGGGTTAGGGTTAGGGTTAGGGTTAGGGTTAGGGTTAGGGTTAGGGTTAGGGTTAGGGTTAGGGTTAGGGTTAGGGTTAGGGTTAGGGTTAGGGTTAGGGTTAGGGTTAGGGTTAGGGTTAGGGTTAGGGTTAGGGTTAGGGTTAGGGTTAGGGTTAGGGTTAGGGTTAGGGTTAGGGTTAGGGTTAGGGTTAGGGTTAGGGTTAGGGTTAGGGTTAGGGTTAGGGTTAGGGTTAGGGTTAGGGTTAGGGTTAGGGTTAGGGTTAGGGTTAGGGTTAGGGTTAGGGTTAGGGTTAGGGTTAGGGTTAGGGTTAGGGTTAGGGTTAGGGTTAGGGTTAGGGTTAGGGTTAGGGTTAGGGTTAGGGTTAGGGTTAGGGTTAGGGTTAGGGTTAGGGTTAGGGTTAGGGTTAGGGTTAGGGTTAGGGTTAGGGTTAGGGTTAGGGTTAGGGTTAGGGTTAGGGTTAGGGTTAGGGTTAGGGTTAGGGTTAGGGTTAGGGTTAGGGTTAGGGTTAGGGTTAGGGTTAGGGTTAGGGTTAGGGTTAGGGTTAGGGTTAGGGTTAGGGTTAGGGTTAGGGTTAGGGTTAGGGTTAGGGTTAGGGTTAGGGTTAGGGTTAGGGTTAGGGTTAGGGTTAGGGTTAGGGTTAGGGTTAGGGTTAGGGTTAGGGTTAGGGTTAGGGTTAGGGTTAGGGTTAGGGTTAGGGTTAGGGTTAGGGTTAGGGTTAGGGTTAGGGTTAGGGTTAGGGTTAGGGTTAGGGTTAGGGTTAGGGTTAGGGTTAGGGTTAGGGTTAGGGTTAGGGTTAGGGTTAGGGTTAGGGTTAGGGTTAGGGTTAGGGTTAGGGTTAGGGTTAGGGTTAGGGTTAGGGTTAGGGTTAGGGTTAGGGTTAGGGTTAGGGTTAGGGTTAGGGTTAGGGTTAGGGTTAGGGTTAGGGTTAGGGTTAGGGTTAGGGTTAGGGTTAGGGTTAGGGTTAGGGTTAGGGTTAGGGTTAGGGTTAGGGTTAGGGTTAGGGTTAGGGTTAGGGTTAGGGTTAGGGTTAGGGTTAGGGTTAGGGTTAGGGTTAGGGTTAGGGTTAGGGTTAGGGTTAGGGTTAGGGTTAGGGTTAGGGTTAGGGTTAGGGTTAGGGTTAGGGTTAGGGTTAGGGTTAGGGTTAGGGTTAGGGTTAGGGTTAGGGTTAGGGTTAGGGTTAGGGTTAGGGTTAGGGTTAGGGTTAGGGTTAGGGTTAGGGTTAGGGTTAGGGTTAGGGTTAGGGTTAGGGTTAGGGTTAGGGTTAGGGTTAGGGTTAGGGTTAGGGTTAGGGTTAGGGTTAGGGTTAGGGTTAGGGTTAGGGTTAGGGTTAGGGTTAGGGTTAGGGTTAGGGTTAGGGTTAGGGTTAGGGTTAGGGTTAGGGTTAGGGTTAGGGTTAGGGTTAGGGTTAGGGTTAGGGTTAGGGTTAGGGTTAGGGTTAGGGTTAGGGTTAGGGTTAGGGTTAGGGTTAGGGTTAGGGTTAGGGTTAGGGTTAGGGTTAGGGTTAGGGTTAGGGTTAGGGTTAGGGTTAGGGTTAGGGTTAGGGTTAGGGTTAGGGTTAGGGTTAGGGTTAGGGTTAGGGTTAGGGTTAGGGTTAGGGTTAGGGTTAGGGTTAGGGTTAGGGTTAGGGTTAGGGTTAGGGTTAGGGTTAGGGTTAGGGTTAGGGTTAGGGTTAGGGTTAGGGTTAGGGTTAGGGTTAGGGTTAGGGTTAGGGTTAGGGTTAGGGTTAGGGTTAGGGTTAGGGTTAGGGTTAGGGTTAGGGTTAGGGTTAGGGTTAGGGTTAGGGTTAGGGTTAGGGTTAGGGTTAGGGTTAGGGTTAGGGTTAGGGTTAGGGTTAGGGTTAGGGTTAGGGTTAGGGTTAGGGTTAGGGTTAGGGTTAGGGTTAGGGTTAGGGTTAGGGTTAGGGTTAGGGTTAGGGTTAGGGTTAGGGTTAGGGTTAGG